>NC_081552.1:118450994-118750994 GCF_963082655.1 Stomoxys calcitrans | reverse complement strand
CCGATCTTGGGTCTTGACTTCTTGAGCCTCTAGAGTGCGCAATTCTTATCCGATTGGAATGAAATTTTGCACGACGTGTTTTGTTACGATATTCAACAACTGTGCCAAGTATGGTTCAAATCGGTCCATAACCTTATATAGCTGTCATATAAACCGATCTTGGGTCTTGACTTCTTGAGCCTCTAGAGGGCGCAATTCTTATCCAATTTGAATGAATTTTTGCACGAAGTATTTCGTTATGATATCCAACAACTGTGCCAAGTATGGTTCAAATCGGTTCATAACCTGATATAGCTGTCATATAAACAGATCTGGGGATTTGACTTCTTGAGCTTCTAGAGGGCGCAATTCCTATCCGATTTGGCTGAAATTTCGCAAGACGTTTTTGATTGTTACTTTCAACAACTGTGTCAAATAAAGTACAAGTCGGTTCATAACCTGATATAGCTGCCATATAAACCGATATGGGATCTTGACTTCTTGAGCCTCTAGAGGTCGCAATTTCTATCCGATTTGCCTGAAATTTTGTACGACGGATTCTTTCATGACCATCAACATACGTGTTTATTATGGTCTGAATCGGTCTATAGCCCGATACAGCTCCCATATAAATCGATCTCTTTATTTTACTTTTTGAGCTCACAAAGAGCGCAATTCTTATTCGAATTGGCTGACATTTTACACAGGTCTCCAGGTCTCGCTCTAATAGCAGAGCAAATCTTTTCTTATATCCTTTTTTTTGCCTAAGAAGAGATGCCGGGAAAAGAACTCGACAAATGCGATCCATGGTGGAGGGTATATAAGATTCGGCCCGGCCGAACTTAGCACGCTTTTACTTGTTATTATTTTGTATTGTTTTTTTGTATTAGCAATTAATTTTTCATTGAGCCGTGATAGCGTTATTAGTTATGAATACTTGCAACTTAGGTAATATTACGTGCGATGACAGTTTGTTAAGTGTAGTAGGTGTTTCCGAAACTTGGCTAAAACCAAGTATACCGTCGAGTCGATTTGAAATTTCGGGATATTCTTGTTGCAGAAATGATCATCCGTGTGTGAGAGGTGGGGGTGTGGCTTTGTTTGTCTCTAAGTCTATTAAGTACAAAGTTGTTTATAATGGTAGTCAATATGGGATTGTTGAATGTTTGTTTGTAGAACTTTTACTTGGTTCTAGAAATGTTCTTGTTGGTGTTGTATATCTTCCGCGGGGAAATTTCCGGGTATTTGATAGTGAAGTTGCTGATGTTTTGATAATAATCTTTTTGATCTGTCGTCTTCTCATAGTGTGCGCGAAAGTTGTAGGTGGCTTAATGTTTCAATTGTCCACAACTCTATACCTACTCATTTTAGTGCTGTACATAATTCTACTTCTTTATTCGACTTTGTTCTTGTAAGTGATCGTAGTTGTGTCTGTGTTTCTCACCAGGTTGTTTGTCCCAGTTTATCGGATCATGCGTTTATTTTCGTATCCCTTAACGTTTCAGTCCCTAATGTTTTGCAGTTCTTTGAATATGTTGATTATAATGCTTTGAGTTGTGATGATTTGCAGGAAATTGTTTCGTCTACTGATTTTTCCGCTTTGTATTCCACTAGTGACGTTGATTTTCTATGTAGTAGTTTTAGTAGCTGTCTTAGGTCTATCCATAATGCGTTTCCTATAAAAAGGGGTGATAAGGACTAGGAGTGAGGATTAGTTTAGCAATCCCCTCATTTCATATCATCTATCTCTTCGAGATTTGGCTTTTAAATCTTTCTTGGAGAATGGATCCAATGTTAAGTACCGAATTTTTTGTAGAGCCAGGAATAAAGCAAAATCTGTTACAAGAAAAGTTAGAAGGGAAGCGAATGTACTGCAGTTTGAGGGCAATAGAAGCACAAAGCAGTTATGGTCGTTGTTAAAATCCAATGGACTTAGCAGTTGCAAGTCGTATGATTGTGATTTGAATGTGGAGGATTTGAATACAACCTTTAATAGAAACCAATTGGATCCCAAAGCAGTTCTCTCGGGGAGTATGACATAATGGTTTTGCTGGAGTTGGATAAGGCATTTTCTGCCATTAAGTCCAATGCAGCAGGTGTAGATGGTTTCTCATTAAAATTTCTTAAGAAAGTCTATCCTCTTGTGTCTTGTCATCTGTTACATCTTGTAAATTCTATTTTGTTAACTTCTTCTTTTCCGTTCGATTGGAAATTAGCTAAAATAGTGCCCGTTGGGAAAAACAGTCTTATCACGCTCTGAAGGAGTTCCGTCCGATTTCTATTTTACCTATTTGTTCTAAGACTGTCGAGCATGTAATTAAATGTCAAATATCTGGATATTTGGAAAATAATCGTTTTATTGGTGATGCCCAGTGTGGATTTAGGCGAGGTAGGAGTACAGCCTCATTGTTATTGGATTTGAGATATTTTATCCGGTCAAACATGGGTGGATCACGATTTTGCGTGCTATTGTCTTTAGATTTGGAAAAGGCATTTGACAGAGTGGATTATGGCCTTCTTCTTAGTAAATTAAAGTCCGTTTATAAGTTTTCGACCAGTGCATGTACATTGTTATGCTCGTATCTTACAGGTAGGAGCTAGTTTGTTTGTGTTGATGGTAAATATAATAGTGTTCTTTCTGTATGAAGCGGTGTTCCTCAGGGTTCAGTATTAGGTCTGGAGGTGTACTCCAGTACGTCGCAAGGGAGCATGCATCGTATTCAGGTCGCTTTTGACAATATGATTCGTTTTGTTTACGGTGTAGGTCGTCGTGTTGATATAACGCCCTATGTGTGTCGTTTTCTCGATTGTGATTTCCCGTCTTATGTTAATTATCGTTTGCTTTTGTTTCTTTTTAAGTTATTGAAATGTCGGTCTCCCATTTTTCTTGTTCTTGTTAATGAATTTAATGTTTGTCATTCTAAAGGGTGATTTTTTTGAGGTTAGGATTTTCATGCATTAGTATTTGACAGATCACGTGGGATTTCAGACATGGTGTCAAAGAGAAAGATGCTCAGTATGCTTTGACATTTCATCATGAATAGACTTACTAACGAGCAACGCTTGCAAATCATTGAATTTTATTACCAAAATCAGTGTTCGGTTCGAAATGTGTTCAAATTTTGACAAATTTTGTTCAGCGATGAGGCTCATTTCTGGTTGAATGGCTACGTAAATAAGCAAAATTGCCGCATTTGGAGTGAAGAGCAACCAGAAGCCGTTCAAGAACTGCCCATGCATCCCGAAAAATGCACTGTTTGGTGTGGTTTGTACGCTGGTGGAATCATTGGACCGTATTTTTTCAAAGATGCTGTTGGACGCAACGTTACGGTGAATGAACACATTTCGAACCGAACACTGATTTTGGTAATAAAATTCAGTGATTTGCAAGCGTTGCTCGTTAGTAAGTCTATTCATGATGAAATGTCAAAGCATACTGAGCATCTTTCTCTTTGACACCATGTCTGAAATCCTACGTGATCTGTCAAATCCTAATGCATGAAAATCCTAACCTCAAAAAAATCATCCGATACCAGAACTAATCAGTTGGCTCTTCCGTGGGTAGATAACTTTTTGAGTAGTACTTTTTTTGTAAGAGTTGTACGTTTGTACAATACAACTCGTTGCCTACGGATTTAAAAAATTTTAGTTTTTCAAAAAGATCTTAATCAAATTGTCTTCGTCTACACTTTCAGCGCTTTTAATTTTTGTGTCAAATTGTCAACAACTTTAACGGATTGTTTTTATCGTGCGTGTTATTGGTAATTTATTTATTTATTGATTTTAGTATTACTTATTTTTTTCTATTTTGTTTAATTCTTTTTTATTGTTAAGTGATCTTTTTTAATTATTTTTTTTTCAAGCTGTTTTGTTTATAATTCATGATAATTTGTTTTATTGTGATTTTTTTGTATATTTTGGTTTAAGTATTACTTTTTATTATGCTTTAATCCTTTTTTTAATTTATTACGTTGATCTTTTTTGAGAAGGATTTTCTTAATCAGTTTCTGCTTATAATTATTAGTAATTTGTTTTTTATTTGTTATTTAGTTTTATCTAGATTCAGTAAGTGTTACATAGGTTAAAAATGTTTTCCATTTTCTAAGTTTTTAAGTTTTTTATTTTTAATTGAGTAGTTTTTTAACTTATGTTAGAAAAAGTACATCTTATGCATAGTGTGATTATTTATAGGCCTGATGGCTTCGCATTGCATGAAATGAAATAAATAGAATAAAATAAAATAAATAAATATCATAAAATTTAGTACCCTATTTTCACCACGGGATCATTATGCACCATCTTTCAAGAAAATCGGTTCAGCCGTTTCTGAGTCTATAAGGAACACACAAACATACAAACAAACTGACAAACAAACACAAATTGATTTTTATACCCTCCACCATAAGATGGGGGGTATACTAATTTCGTCATTCTGATTGTTACTACTCGAAATATTCGTCTGAGACCCCATAAAGTATATATATTCTTGATCGTCGTGACATTTTATGTCGATCTAGCCATGTCCGTCCGTCCATCTGTCAGTCCGTCCGTCGGTCTGTCGAAAGCACGCTAACTTCCGAAGGAGTAAAGCTAGCCGCTTGAAATTTTGCACAAATACTTCTTATTAGTGTAGGTCGGTTGGTATTGTAAATGGGCCATATCGGTCCATGTTTTGATATAGCTGCCATATAAACCGATCTTGGGTCTTGACTTCTTGAGCCTCTAGAGTGCGCAATTCTTATCCGATTGGGATGAAATTTTGCACGACGTGTTTTGCTATGATATCCAACAACTGTGCCAAGTATGGTTCCAATCGGTCCATAACCTGATATAGCTGCCATATAAACCGATCTTGGGTCTTGCTTCTTGAGCCTCTAGAGTGCGCAATTCTTATCCGATTGGAATGAAATTTTGCACAACGTGTTTTGTTATGATATCCAACAACTGTGCTAAGTATGGTTTATATCGGTCCATAGCCTGATATAGCTGTCATATAAACCGATCTTGGGTCTTGACTTCTTGAGCCTCTAGAGGGCGCAATTCTTATCCGATTGGAATGAAATTTTGCACAACGTGTTTTGTTACGATATCCTACAACTGTGCCAAATATGGTTCAAATCGGTTCATAACCTGATATAGCTGTCATATAAACCGATCTGGGATCTTGACTTCTTGAGCCTGTAGAGGTCGCAATTATTATCCGATTTGCCTGAAATTTTGTACGACGGATTCTCTCATGACCATTAACATACGTGTTTATTACGGTCTGAATCGCTCTATAGTCCGATACAGCTCCCATATAAATCGATCTCTCTATTTTACTTCTTGAGCCCACAAAGAGCGCAATTCTTATTCGAATTGGCTGATATTTTACACAGGTCACCAACATAAATATAATTTAGTTGTGGTCCAAACCGGACCATATCTTAATATCGCTCTATTAGCAGAGCAAATCGTTTCTTATATCCTTTTTTTGCCTAAGAAGAGATGCCGAGAAAAGAACTCGACAAATGCGATCCATGGTGGAGGGTATATAAGATTCGGCCCGGCCGAACTTAGCACGCTTTTACTTGTTATATATAAGATGTGCATAATTAAATTGAATCTTTATAAGTACCAATCTTAGCATTTTGCGTGGAATACCATGCAATATAGATCTAATTTTTATACCCTCCACCATAGGATGGGGGGTATACTAATTTCGTCATTCTGTTTGTAACTACTCGAAATATTCGCCTGAGACC
This sequence comes from Stomoxys calcitrans, assembly GCF_963082655.1. Lineage (NCBI taxonomy): Eukaryota > Metazoa > Arthropoda > Insecta > Diptera > Muscidae > Stomoxys > Stomoxys calcitrans. The sequence goes on along the minus strand of NC_081552.1, from coordinate 118,745,271 downwards.
CCATAAAGTATAAATATTCTTGATCGTCGCGAAATTTTATGTCGATCTAGCCATGTCCGTCCGTCTGTCTGTCGAAAGCACGCTAACCTCCGAAGGAGTAGAGCTAGCCGCTTGAAATTTTGCACAAATACTTCTTATAAGTGTAGGTCGGTTGGTATTGTAAATGGGCCATATCGGTCCATGTTTTGATATAGCTGCCATATAAACCGATCTTGGGTCTTGACTTCTTGAACCTCTAGAAGGCGCAAATCTTATCCGATTGGAATGAAATTTTGCACGACGTATTTTGTTATGATATCCAACAATTGTGCTAGGTATGGTTTAAATCGGTCCATAACCTGATACAGCTGTCGTATATAAACAGATCTGGGTACTTGACTTCTTGAGCTTCTAGAGGGCGCAATTCCTATCTGATTTGGCTGAAATTTTGCATGACATTTTTTATTTTTTCTTTCAACAACTGTGTCAAATAAGGTTTAAATCGGTTCATAACCTGATATAGCTGCCATATAAACCGATCTGGGATCTTGACTTCCGCAATTATTATCCGATTTGCCTAAAATTTTGTACGACAGATCCTCTCTTGACCATCAACATACGTGTTTATTATGGTCTGAATCGGTTTATAGACCGATACATCTCCCATATAAATCGATCTCTCTATTTTACTTCTTGAGCCCCCAAAGGGCGCAATTCTTATTCGAATTGGCTGATATTTTATACAGGTCTCCAACATATAATTTAATTGTGGTCCAAACCGGACCCTATCTTGATATCGCTCTCATAGCAGAGCAAATCTTTTCTTTTTTCCTTTTTTGCCTAAAAAGAGATGCCGCGAAAAGAACTCGACAAATGCGATCCATGGTGGAGGGTATATAAGATTAGGCCCGGCCGAACTTAGCACGCTTTTACTTGTTTCACAATAAATTTGTTTAACTTTAAAATTATAAAAAAAAAATAATTAATGTAGAAATAAAAACCACACTTATAATTTTCTTGATATTTTTTTTGTCTTGCCACCCTACTTTGTGTCTGTGTGATAGAAGCTGGACATATATTTGACTTTTTTGCACTTCTTCTCGCATAACATATGTGTGAAAGTGAGCACAATATAATCTTGGTCAATACACAATTTATGCTATTAAATATTAATTTAAATCCACTGTTCCTTAGTGGAATGTTCATGTGCAAAATTTGAAATTTGTGCAATTAAAAATATGCTCAACGTATGCCTTATTTACCAATCACTTACCGTGATACAAAAAATTTCGAATTTGTGTTTCACAACAGAATTCTATGACTCTTTGGAAAGTCACAACAGGATCTTTTAAATAGGTTACAGCTAAGTTTCAGTGGCTGTAATATGAAAAAACGCACTAAAAACACAAAACAATATTTTCCTCGGTCTATATTCTGCTTAAAAGATACTATTGTGAAAAAGGAAATTAAATAAGCTCTCCAAAATGGATAGTAACAATAAAATAATAAAAACAAGTAAAAGCGTGCTAAGTTCGGCCGGGCCGAATCTTATATACCCTCCACCATGGATCGCATTTCTCGAGTTCTTTTCCCGGCATCTCTTCTTAGGCAAAAAAAGGATATAAGAAAAGATTTGCTCTGCTATAAGAGCGATATCAAGATATGGTCCGGTTCGAACCACAATTAAATTATATGTTGGAGACCTGTGTAAAATGTCATCCAATTCGAATAAGATTTGCGCCCTTTGGGGGCTCAAGAAGTAAAATAGAGAGACCGATTTATATGGGAGCTGTATCGGCCTATAGACCGATTCAGACCATAATAAACACGAATGTTAATGATCATGAGAGAATCCGTCGTACAAAATTTCAGGCAAATCGGATAATAATTGCGACCTCTAGAGGCTCAAGAAGTCAAGATCCTAGATCGGTTTATATGGCAGCTATATCAGGTTATGAACCGACTTGTACTTTGACATATTTGTTAAAAGTAACAATAAAAAACGTCTTGCGAAATTTCAGCCAAATCGGATAGAAATTGAGCCCTCTAGAAGCTCAAGAAGTCAAGTCCCCAGATCTGTTTATATGACAGCTTTATCAGGTTATTAACCGATTTGAACCATAGTTGGCACAAATGTTGGGTATCATAACAAAATACTACGTGCCAAAATTCATTCAAATTGGATAAGAATTGCGCCCTCTAGAGGCTCAAGAAGTCAAGACCCAAGATCGGTTTATATGACAGCTATATAAGGTTATGGACCGATTTGAACCATACTTGGCACAGTTGTTGGATATCGTAACAAAACACGTCGTGCAAAATTTCATTCCAATCGGATAAGAATTGCGCACTCTAGAGGCTCAAGAAGTCAAGACCCCAGATCGGTTTATATGGCAGCTATATCAGGTTATAGACCGATTTGAACCATACTTTGCACAGTTGTTGGATATCACAACAAAACACGTCGTGCGAAATGTCATTCCAATCGGATGAGAATTGCGCACTCTAGAGGCTCAAGAAATCAAGACCCAATATCGGTTTATATGGCAGCTATATCAGGTTATAGACCGATTTGAACCATACTTGGCACAGTTGTTGGATGTCATAACAAAACACGTCGTGCAAAATTTCATCCCAATCGGATAAGAATTGCGCACTCTAGAGGCTCAAGAAGTCAAGACCCAAGATTGGTTTATATGGCAGGTATATCAGGTTATGGACTGATGTGAATAATACTTGGCACAGTTGTTGAATATTATAACAAAACACTTCGTGCAAAATTTCATCCCAATTGGGTAAGAATTGCGCACTCTAGAGGCTCAAGAAGTCATGACCCAAGATCGGTTTATATGACAGCTATATAAGGTTATGGTCCGATTTGAACCATACTTCGCACAGTTGTTGGATATCATAACAAAACACGTCGTGCAAAATTTCATTCCAATCGGATAGGAATTGCGCACTCTAGAGGCTCAAGAAGTCAAGACCCCAGATCGGTTTATATGGCAGCTATATCAGGTTATGGACCGATTTGAATTATACATGGCACAATTTTTGGATATAATAACGAAAAACGTTGTGCAGAATTTCATTCCAATCGGATAAGAATTGCGCACTCTAGAGGCTCAAGAAGTCAAGACCCAAGATCGGTTTATATGGCAGCTATATCAAAACATGGACCGATATGGCCCATTTACAATACCAACCGACCTACACTAATAAGAAGTATTTGTGCAAAATTTCAAGCGGCTAGCTTTACTCCTTCGGAAGTTAGCGTGCTTTCGACAGACAGACGGACGGACATGGCTAGATCGACATAAAATTTCACGACGATCAAGAATATATATACTTTATAGGGTCTCAGACGAATATTTCGAGTAGTTACAATCAGAATGACGAAATTAGTATACCCCCCATCTTATGGTGGAGGGTATAATAATATAGATGACCTATGCAATTGTTTGTGTTTTAACTTTTTGGGTTTTTATACCCTCCACCATAGGATGGGGGTACACTAATTTCGTCATTCTGTTTGTAACTACTCGAAATATTCGTCTGTGACTCCATAAAGTATATATAATTTTGATCGTCGCGACATTTTAAGTCGATCTAGCCATGTCCGTCCGTCCGTCTGTCTGTCGAAAGCACGCTAACTTCCGAAGGAGCAAAGCTAGCCGCTTGAAATTTTGCCCAAATACTTCTTTTTAGTGTAGGTCGGTTGGTATTGTAAATGGGCCATATCGGTAGATGTTTTGATATAGCTGCCATATAAACCGATCTTGGGTCTTGAATTCTTGAGCCTCTAGAGTGCGCAATTCTTATCCGATTGGGATGAAATTTTGCACGACGTGTTTTGTTATGATATCCAATAACTGTGCCGAGTGTGGTTCAAATCGGTCTATAACCTGATATAGCTGCCATACAAACCGATCTTGGGTCTTGACTTCTTGAGCCTCTAGAGTGCGCAATTCTCATCCGATTTGACAGAAATTTTGCACATAGTGTTTTACCATCACTTCTAACAACTGTGCTATGTATGGTTCACATCGGTCCATAACCTGTTATAGCTGTCATATAAACCGATCTTGGGTCTTGACTTCTTGAGCCTCTAGAGTGCCCAATTCTTATCCGATTGGAATGAAATTTTGCACAACGTGTTTTGTTACGATATCCAACAACTGTGCCAAGTATGGTTCAAATCGGCCTATAACCTTATATAGCTGTCATATAAACCGATCTTGGGTCTTGACTTCTTGAGCCTCTAGAGGGCGCAATTCTTATCCAATTTGAATGAATTTTGGCACGTAGTATTTTGTTATGATACCCAACATTTATGCCAACTATGGTTCAAATCGGTTAATAACCTGATAAAGCTGTCATATAAACAGATCTGGGGACTTGACTTCTTGAGCTTCTAGAGGGCGCAATTTCTATCCGATTTGGCTGAAATTTCGCAAGACGTTTTTTATTGTTACTTTTAACAACTATGTCAAATAAAGTACAAGTCGGTTCATAACCTGATATAGCTGCCATATAAACCGATCTTGGGTCTTGACTTCTTCGGCCTCTGAAGAGCGCAATTCTTATCCGATTTGCCTGAAATTTTGTACGACGGATCCTCTCATGACCATCAACATACGTGTTTATTATGGCCTGAATCGGTCTATAGCCCGATACAGCTCCCATATAAATTGATCTCTCTATTTCACTTTTTGAGCCCCCAAAGGGCGCAGTTCTTATTCGAATTGGCTGATATTTTACACAGGTCTGCAACATATAATTTAATTGTGGTCTAAACCGGAGCATATCTTGATATCGCTCCAATAGCAGAACAAATCTTTTGTTATATCATTTTTTGCCTAAGAAGAGATGCCTGGAAAAGAACTGACAAATGCGCTCCATGGTGGAGGGTATATAAGATTCGGCCCGGCCGAACTTAGCACGCTTTTACTTGTTTATTTTAAAATATTTTGTATTTCTCTGTTGTTTTTTTATAAACTTCGCTGTAAGTATTGTGCTTTAAGGACTAGCAGTAGTAAGAAAGCATACTGATTTTATTTTTATACCCTCCACCATAGGATGGGGGGTGTACTAATTTCGTCATTCTGTTTGTAACTACTCGAAATATTCGTCTGACATCCCATAACGTAGATATATTCTTGATCGTCGCGACATTTTATGTCGATCTAGCCATGTCCGTCCGTCTGTCTGTCTGGAAACCTTTCCAAAAAAGCATGCAGATAGTGTCATTTTATTGACACTTTGCAACCCATTGTATGGTAAGCCGACAGCATGTTTTTTACTATCTGCTCATAATTTTCACTTTTTTGTGTTTGCAAGAAAATTTTTGCACACTAAAGCAAGACCATTCCATGCCTTTTTTCTTCATCATACAACAGAATATTTCATCTTTTACCAATTTCCGTATTTGGGGACCTATAAAGATACCTGATGATTTAAAATTAATTTGCTTTTTATAAATATTTTATAGGTAAAACGTAAGGTAAAATGTATATTTTATACGTAATGTTTAAAAGAGTCTTGGCTCTCCCATTCACAAAAATAGTAAGAATACTTCGTGTTACCACCGTGCAAGCCATTCAAAATTGTTAATACTTTGAAATGAGTCACAATTAGCCACTTCTGTGTAGTGTATCCTATTTAGAGACATACTGTCATATGATTCTTTGATGTTTGTAGCGTAAACCAATGGTACCGAAGGAAGTGATCCAACATTCTGCAAAAGCACCGGAAATAGATGTTAAAATATATATATATATATATATATATATATATATATATATATATATATATATATATATATATATATATATATATACATATATATATATATATATATATATATATACATATATATATATATATATATATATATAAATAACTTTATAAAAATGTTTATATTACTTTTTGTTCAACCGCCAATAAATAATCGCCAGTCTTCTGGAACATGGCTATATCCAAGTTGTTCAAACAATACATTCGCATCGTTGCAGTAGACCAAATTGCTATTTTCAGTGCTTTCGTTGAAAAGTGATCCAAACAAACTAGTTTGCTCGGTCTGGCGAAATGTAATGTTTAAATTTTCTTGTCTTATCGACAATTTGAAATTCCGAACGAGATCATGAAATTCCCCTTGGGACATAAAATGTTGTTTTATAAATTCTACTTCAGAAGGGGCATATTCTGATTCGAAGATTATAACATTACTTGGAAATGGTTCAAAGTCAGTTAAATCTGATGATACTCCGTTAATGACTTTCGGAGCACCGTCGTTGTCCTTACAAGACACAGTCTTTATTACACATTCAACATTTGCATATTTAATATGTTGCCTTACTTTGAAAGGATATCGTCTTGTTTCAGTTAAACAGAATTAGCAATTATTTTTTCTATGTACACGTAGTGGAAGTCAATAAACCGGTCAAAAAAGGGCAATTCAAAAGAACAATGCGAACATTTTTACAGGATCTTAGCGTTGAATAACAAGACGACCAAATGCCCTGGATGAACGGGGAGATTCGTAATATTGGGAAAGAGGTCCCCAGACTTTTTAACAGAGCTCGTCGTAAAAAAGCGGAAGTTTATTGGGATGAGTATTACACACGGCTCAAGGAATACAATAAGTTAACCAGAGCGGCAAAATGTGTCTCCTGTAAGCTTTTCTGCGCACAAGTCGTTATTGTTAATGACGCCGCCAAAATAAGAAAGGTTCTCTTTAAAAAACCCACGTCCAAACTGAAACTTTAGTAGACAACATGGGAGTAAGAGCAAAGACAACGGAAGACATGTTGAGGCTTTTGATGAAAACCCATTTTGGAAACTTGGAATAATGATATTGATCGAAGGTTTATAATTACGGAATTCATGGTGAAGGAATCCTTGAGGAGCTTCAAACCATTTAAGTCACACGGAACTGATGGAATATTTCCGGCGTTACTACAGAAAGATTCAGATTATCTGGTACCCCATCTGGCTAATATTATAATACATATATTCCGAAAGCCTGGCGGGATGCAAGGGTGGTATTTATACCCAAGCGCGGCGAGGTAAGTTATGCGACAGCAAAGGCTTACAGACCTGTAAGCCTTACGTCCGTTCTACGCAAAACCATGGACACCATGATAAGGAGTAGGACATCCAGCGAACTGCTTAAATACAAACAGCATGTCTATGTCAAGGAAAGGTCGGTGAAGACAGCCCTGCACGAGGTTGTGCATAAAATAGAAGAAACCTTCGATGCCAAAAGGTACACACTGGCGGTATTCATTGATATCGAGCGGGCTTTTAACAATGTCCGGACCGACACACTGATCCAATCCTCAGACCAGTACCGGGTGGACCCGATCATTATAGACTGGTCCCGGTCCGAGCCAGTGGACTATCACTGGCTTTACAGGATCGCGATTAGACCAATTCTTACATACGCCTCAGTAGTTTGGTGGACTGTTATGGAGAAAAAGTGTAACATAAGGACCATTCAACAGGTTCAGAGAACATGTTGTCTTCGCATAGGCGGAGCGATGAGGACCACGCCCACTAGGGCACTGGCGACTTTTCTAGATATCCGACCCATTGACATACAGATTAAGTGTGAGGCAGCCACTGCGGTTATGAAACTTAAGGCGACGGGAGAATGGATTGAGTATGGAAGCAACTCAGATCATCGCGGCATAATCGAGGCGACAATAGGAGACCTGGAAGAAAGGAAAGAAGTTTCTTGAGATGATCCTTGAGGTCGAGTGCGAGAGACTGCTGCCAGCGGCAAGGTCTTGGATTGACGGAACCCTAGTATCGCCATATGGAGGATCATGTTACACGGATGGATCAAAGCTAGAGGACAGAGTGGACCTGGGGATTTACATTGAGAACCCGGGGACTAAGATCTGTTTTAGACTGTCTGACCATAATACGGTCCTGTAGGCTGTTGCCCAGGCGATCATGGAATGCGTGAGGAGGTGTGGTGCTAACGCGAAGACGTCGAGTGTGAATATCTTTACGGACAGTCAAATTGCCATAAGAGCAATAACAACCAGGACTATAAGGTCATGAACAGTCTTGCAGTGTAAGAAGGAGATTAACGCCTTCTCTGAGGAAGGCAAAATCCGCATCGTGCCGGGCCTAACGGAGTAAGGGTGAATGAAAGGACATACGATTTGGCAGTGAAGGCCAGAGGACTGCCGTCCGTCTGTTTGTCGAAAGCACGCTAACTTCCGAAGGAGTAAAGCTAGCCGCTTGAAATTTTGCACAAATACTTCTTTTTAGTGTAGGTCGGTTGGTATTGTAAATGGGCCATATCGGTCCATGTTTTGATATAGCTGCCATATAAACCGATCATGGGTCTTGACTTCTTGAGCCTCTAGAGTGCTCAATTCTTATCCGATTGGAATGAAATTTTGAACGACGTGTTTTGTTATGATATCCAACAACTTTGCTAAGAATGGTACAAATCGGTCCATAACCTGATATAGCTGCCATATAAACCGATCTGGGGTCTTGACTTCTTGAGCCTCTAGAGTGCGCAATTCTTATCCGATTGGAATGAAATTATGTACTACGGATCCTCTCATGTCAACATACGTGTTTATTATGATCTGAATCGGTCTATAGCCCGATACAGCTCCCATATAAATCGATCTCTCTATTTTAATTCTTGAGCCCCCAAATGGCGCAATTCTTATTCGAATTGGCTGACATTTTACACAGGTCTCCAACATGTAATAATATAATAATAGCAGAGCAAATCTTTTTTTATCCTTTTTTGCCTAAGAAGAGATGCCGGGAGAAGAACTCGGCAAATGCGATCCATGGTGGAGGGTATGTAAGATTCGGCCCGGCCGAACTTAGCACGCTTTTATTTGTTTATATTAAGAGCGTACAACAAGCCGATTGCTGGCTTAGGTGTATGTCTATAGTGGCATGGGGCGGATTGATGTCTGCACCCTCTTTTCAAACTAACCTAACCTAGTTCTTGCAATGCTTCTGGCACTCCAAAATCGACAATTGTGCTTTTTACGTACCCATTAAACCAAAAATGATCTTCGTCGTAAAATGGAAGAAGCGCGCGATAAACTTTCTTAACAGAGCACGCATTTTGATAATAAAATTCAATAATTTGCAGGCGTTGTTCGTTTGTAAGACGATTCATGATTAAAGTATAGACCAAACTGAAGATGTTTGACAGTGTAGCAAAACACGAAACGTGCATGAGTGGTTTAAACCAGTGTTGCAAAAAAGATAATAGCTTAAAAGTTACCCTTTAGTTATATATAGCATATCTTTTTGGATATAATTATATAAGCCAGATATAATTATATCTAGCCTCATATCAAATTATATCTACTGCCAGATATTATTTTATATAGCACCAGATATAATTATATCTTTGGATCTAACCATATTAATTTTTTTACTCGGGGAGTGAGATTCCTGAAAACCATTTTAAAGTCTTTTTGCATTTGATGTTTTTTTTATTAAAAAATAAATTGATGGCGATAAGCCTACTACTTTTGCAAAAAGGTGCGGTTTATTGCCAATGCCATTAAAATTCACTTTTCTTCGTTAAATGGTCGTAATATATTAAGAAAGTAATTCTTTTATCTTGAAAGCATTCTGAAATGCTAAAACGATTTTTTTAATTTTCAATTTTGTTTTTAACAAGTAAAAGCGTGCTAAGTTCGGCCGGGCCGAATCTTACATACCCTCCACTATGGATCGCATTTGTCAAGTTCTTTTCCCGGCTTATCTTCTTAGGCATAAAAAGGCTATAAGAAAAGACTTGCTCTGCTATTAGAGCAATATCAAGATATGCGACCTTTGGAGGCTCAAGAAGTCAAGATCCCAGATCGGTTTATATGGCAGCTATATCTGTTTATGAACCGATTTGAACCATATTTGGTACAGTTATTGGATATCATAACAAAACACGTCGTGCAAAATTTCATTCCAATCGAAAAAGAATTGAGCACTCTAGAGGCTCAAGAAGTCAAGACCCAAGATCGGTTTATATGGCAGCTATATCAGGTTATGAACCGATTTGAACCATACTTGGCACAGTTGTTGGATATCGTAACAAAACACGTCGTGCAAAATTTCATTCCAATCGGATAAGAATTGCGCACTCCAGACGCTCAAGTAGTCAAGACCCAAGATCGGTTTATATGGCAGCTATATCAAAACATGGACCGATATGGCCCATTTACAATACCAACCGACCTACACTAATAAGTAGTATTTGGCTAGCTTTACTCCTTCGGAAGTTAGCGTGCTTTCGACAGACAGACGGACGGACGGACATGGCTAGATCGACATAAAATGTCGCGACGATCAAGAATATATATACTTTATGGAGTCTCAGACGAATATTTCGAGTAGTTACAAACAGAATGACGAAATTAGTATACCCCCCATCTTATGGTGGAGGGTATAAAAATGTTGTTAAAAAATTAAGTGTTCGCAGCCGACTCCGGAGTTGAGTAATCTTCCCGAAGTTGGAGCCGAGTCAAAATTCCTCAACTCTACAGCCCTGGTTTTAAAGTGAAAATTAATTTAATTAAATAACATTTTTTAGATAATAGATATTGCAGCAAATTTGCTAATTTTATTTATTAGGGCATTCCCTCATTATTGATGATAAAATTTTAATAAAATTATTAGGTTATCAGTGAGATTTTTGTAGTGTTTGATTGAGGTAATCGTGAAGAGCATGGGAATTTCACTGAGAAAAAGGAACTTAATACCCACATTTAGCTACAAAAGCTATCAGCTATATATTGATATTATATTGTTTAATACATATACGCCAAGGCACAGAAAAAATGAAAAACTATGTTTAAGTAAGAAATTCGTACATTCAATTAAAAAATTTACTAATACCGGCCCTATGAGGGAATTTGTATTATTGATTGACAGTTTTACAGTTTGGATTTACGATAAGTTCAAAAATCCAATTAAAGTGATTATTAACTCAATAAACCAATTTATTTGAAAGTTATTAAAATAAATACACTACAACATCATTGAATTTCGAGAAAGCCTCACCAAATGTCCTTTACTCTTCCCATCGTGGATGTTTTCGGAAACCAACTGCGATGTTTCTTTCTCTCAATAAGCAAAGAATGACTCTCCAATAGAAATTTACAAGCAATTTTACTTTGATCTGGTGAACAGATATAGGGATTGGCAGTTTCGGTTTTCCTACGTTTCAAAGAATAACAACAGCTGTAGTTGACAACTCTGGACTTTTACTAGGAACAAAAACCACGTTCAGTTATTTTCACTGCAGAGACCCCTGGTATTCTTTGCGCCTTGCAATTTATTAAGCCAACTAAAAAGAAAATAATAATTTTCTCAGGCAGTCTGTCAGTGATAAAAGCTATCCTTAAAATCTCCAATACATACTGGAATTGTGTAAATAAAATACGAGATATTTTAACTAAACATGAGGAAAAAGTTAAACTAGTATGAATTCCGGGGAAAGTAGGAATAGTTGGGAATATGCATGCTGATAATGCATCCATATACGCATGCACCGCACCTCAAATCGCAGACCCATTGGTGGAAAAAGAAGACATTAAATCTTTTATCAAAACAGAGTTCTGATAAAAGATCGCAGACCCATGGGTGGAAAAAGAAGACATTAAATCATTTATCAGAACAGTGTTCTGAAATCATTTTGTTACGAACCTAAAAAAATTCATCACATCACCATTACTCTGGAGTAAACATAACTTACGATAAACCATTGTATCCTACACTCATCGATAAAAACAAAATACGTACTCTCCCGGCTTCGTATGGGACATACGATTGGAACTCACCAACATCTACTCAATAGGGACGCTGACAATAAACGTAAAAAAATGTGGAAATGTCATCTCTATCCAACATATTATACAAAACTGCAGTCATTCATCCCATCAGAGGAGACTTTTGTCTAAAAACAAAGGAATACAGTCCACTTGTACGGAAAATATCAACGCTATCTTTAAATTTAATTGTAGTACAAATGCCATTACCTAAAATCAATAACAACATCCATGATAAATTAGCAACCAATGCTAACATGTATAAATAAACTAGCCGAACCGGGCCCGCTCCACCGCGCCTTCTTTAACTCTCTTATATCTTTTTAGGGTGGGAACACTTCGCACTGAATACGGATATCGAATTCATGCCATTGTAGCCTGTGACGCTGAATGCGTTCGACCCCTGACGAGAACATCGAACAAAGCGGTGTTTATCCCCTCTTAATGTTGGCGACATTTGCGAGGTACAATGCCATGCATGGTCATTTAAAAAATTTTCCTCAAAAAGGTGTCGCACTGCGGAACGCCGTTCGGACTCGGCTATGAAAAAGTTCCCTTATCATTGAGTTTAAACTTGAATCGGAAAGCACTCATTGATGTGTGAGAATTTGCCCCTTCTCGGTTCCTCGTGGTAATGTTCTCATTAGAGGAGGGATGGCACCTCAGACATTTCGACTCAAATATGGATATCATATTCGTGCTGCACTTCCAAATCCCCATATTGAGCCCCATATTGTTTTGGGGCTGGGGCGGCCACCGGCAGTTTGCACTGAAAATAGATATCAAAGTCGTTCTTTATTCCCAACGGAAATAAAGATCAGTTTAGGGTGAGCTTTACGGCGTACCCCAAAACACTTGGCTCCAAAATTGGATATCAAATTCGTTTTCTACTCTCAAATATCTTTCATATTGTCATAATGGGTCAAATAACCCATTTGATGTATCTTTAGGAGGAAAGCGCCACCTAGACTTGAACGCAAATTATAATGTCATATTCGTTATCTACTCCCTAATACCTTTCATTTGAGTCCCATAAAGTCATGGTAGGCTAATATGCCCATTTGGGGGTATTTGGGGGTGGGCGACCTCCCTGTTTAGAGGAGTTTTGGAGTTGGGTTTGAATACTTTTCATTTGAATCCCATATTGTCCCGATCGGTACACTTTTATTTTTGGGTAGTACTTTTAAGGGGTAAGGGCATACAAACAAACAAAGAAACACAAATTAAATTTTATTTATAAGATAATTAATATTTTTTACATTAATAAAAAACTCTTTATTTCTTTATTGTGGTTAAAACGTGAAATAAATTGCTTAAAAATATATATTTTTAACATAGTGGTCCCAGGCAGGGACGTAGCCAAGAATTTATTTTGGGGAGCCCACCCCACATTTTTTCAAAATCGAATATTGCCAAAATACTCCTTTTACTGTGAAATTAAAAAAAACCCCAATTTTTTTTATACCCTCCACCATAAGATGGGGGGTATACTAATTTCGTCATTCTGATTGTAACTACTCGAAATATTCGTCTGAGACCCCATAAAGTATATATATTCTTGATCGTCGTGAAATTTTATGTCGATCTAGCCATGTCCGTCCGTCTGTCCGTCCGTCCGTCCGTCTGTCTGTCGAAAGCACGCTAACTTCCGAAGGAGTAAAGCTAGCCGCTTGAAATTTTGCACAAATACTTCTTATAAGTGTAGGTCGGCTGGTATTGTAAATGGGCCATATCGGTCCATGTTTTGATATAGCTGCCATATAAACCGATCTTGGGTCTTGACTTCTTGAGCCTCTAGAGTGCGCAATTCTTATCCGATTGGGATGAAATTTTGCACGACGTGTTTTGTTATGACATCCAACAACTGTGCCAAGTATGGTTCAAATCGGTTTATAACCTGATATAGCTGTCATATAAACCGATCTTGGGTCTTGACTTCTTGAGCCTCTAGAGTGCGCAATTCTCATCCGATTGGAATGACATTTCGCACGACGTGTTTTGTTGTGATATCCAACAACTGTGCAAAGTATGGTTCAAATCGGTCTATAACCTGATATAGCTGCCATATAAACCGATCTGGGGTCTTGACTTCTTGAGCCTCTAGAGTGCGCAATTCTTATCCGATTGGAATAAAATTTTGTACGACGTGTTTTGTTATGATATCCAACAACTGTGCCAAGTATGGTTCAAATCGGTTCATAACCTTATATAGCTGTCATATAAACCGATCTTGGGTCTTGAATTCTTGAGCCTCTAGAGGGCGCAATTCTTATCCAATTTGAATGAATTTTGGCACGTAGTATTTTGTTATGATACCCAACATTTGTGCCAACTATGGTTCAAATCGGTTAATAACCTGATAAAGCTGTCATATAAACAGATCTGGGGACTTGACTTCTTGAGCTTCTAGAGGGCGCAATTTCTATCCGATTTGGCTGAAATTTCGCAAGACGTTTTTTATTGTTACTTTTAACAACTATGTCAAATAAAGTACAAGTCGGTTCATAACCTGATATAGCTGCCATATAAACCGATCTGGGATCTTGACTTCTTGAGCCTCTAGAGGTCGCAATTATTATCCGATTTGCCTGAAATTTTGTACGACGGATTCTCTCATGATCGTTAACATACGGGTTTATTATGGTCTGAATCGGTCTATAGGCCGATACAGCTCCCATATAAATCGATCTCTCTATTTTACTTCTTGAGCCCCCAAAGGGCGCAAATCTTATTCGAATTGGATGACATTTTACACAGGTCTCCAACATATAATTTAATTGTGGTCCGAACCGGACCATATCTTGATATCGCTCTAATACCAGAGCAAATCTTTTCTTATATCCTTTTTTTTTTGCCTAAGAAGAGATGCCGGGAAAAGAACTCGACAAATGCGATCCATGGTGGAGGGTATATAAGATTCGGCCCGGCCGAACTTAGCACGCTTTTACTTGTTGAAAATTGTGTTCGCTATTGGATGCAGGAAGTAACCCATCGGCGGCGACATTTGGCCATTAAGTCAGAGCAGAATAGGCCGATCCTAATCTTTCAAAGCCTTCAAAATGTGGTTGTCTTTGAGTGTATCTCAGTTTTATAGTGAAAGTTTCTGCTAATCAGTTTCAGTATTTAGATGAAATTTTTTCATTTGCGCTCATTTTTGCTCTCAAACTGGTTTTATGATTTCACAGGTTATTGTTTGTTTCGGTCTGTTAGTTTTAAATGACTTTATTTCCATAAAATTTTGCGCAAACAAACTGAAAACCTTAAGCAACTATAACTGCTAAATATTTCAAAAAATAAATGTTGACCCATTTTTGCGAAGAACCATCTACATGCTGTTTAAATGATGTCTCTAATTGCTTCTTCCAACTTAAATAAAAACGATCGAAAATCCGTTTTTGATGGAAAATATGTCCGGATGCATCCAACTATTGTCGTATAGGCTTATAATTCCCATCATGTCTTTATACAATAAGTCCTAAAGTTTTCCTAATTTATGAGTGATAAAATAAGAAAATGTGGTAAAACTAAAAATCAGAAACACGAAGAGATTTCTACGTAATTGCAGTTGTAAACTTTTTTCTTTCTTTGCCCACTAATTGATGTCAAATGATCTAGCGGCAAACGTTAGTGTAATATAAAACTTGCTCTTATAGATAAAAGTCTGCTGAGTTAAGACTTCAAATAATTAAAGACTTTCTGATTTCTTTCATAAGGGCATTGTTTATGATAAAATTTAAGTAAAAGTGTTATGTCATCAGTGAGATTTTAGTAGTTTTTCAAAAAAGTAATCGTAAGAAACATGGGTATTTTTCTATGAAACACCAACTTTTGTAAACATGCAATTAGACTCGTCGAATTTCATTAAAGATTTTCGTACATAACACATAAGGAAATCATTATTCGCAAAATATTTTTAATTGATAAAAGATTTTTTTTGGAAGAAAATCAAAAACTCAAAAAGAACATTTTCAAATGCTTTAAATAATATTTCACTGTGCTAAATTCTACGGTTAAAGGCAAATGAATAACAAATTTCTTCTAGACTTTTCGTCCCTTAATCACTACGAACTCCGTATCAATTGCCTTAAATATTGTATTGTGAATTATGGAATTTTAAAATGTAAATTAATCTGTGTAATCATTACAGGGGCTTAAAATTGTGTTTCCAAATTCTTAAAATATTTCATTTCATATTAATAATTCAAATTTTAGCGTGGACCCTCCCACTTACCCTAACTTTCAGAAACGCCGGATCTCGGAAATGGGTGGTGCGATTTAAGCCAAATTTTGCTCTCTTATAGAAACCTAAAAACAAAAATTTGGTATCCAAATTTTTGATGGGGTACCTAGGGGGGCCGCCCCACCCCAAAACTTACCAAATATATATATATATAGATCAATCATCGATTGTACTCAAATGAAAGGTTTTTAAGATTAGAAAACGTATGTGATATCCAATTGTCGGACTAGGTGTTTGGGGGACAACCCCAACCTTGGGGGTTGGGGTTGTTCCCCCTAAATCGATATTCATATTTTAGTCGAAATATCTGAGGTGCGATCCCTCCTCTAATGAGAACATTACCCTAAGGAAGAACATTACACCAGGAACCGAGAAGGGGCAAATTCTCACACATCAATGAGTGCTTTCCGATTCAAGTTTAAACTCAATGATAAGGGACCTTTTTTATAGCCGAGTCCGAACGGCGCCCAGCAGTGCGACGCTTCTTTGGGGAAAATTTTTTAAATGACCATGCATAGCATTGTGCCTCGCAAATGTTGCCAACATTAAGAGGGGATAAACACCGCTTTGTTCGATGTTCTCGCCGGATTCGAACGCGTTCAGAATCATAGGCTACAATGGCACGAATTCGATATATGCATTCAGGGCGAAGTGTCCCCACCCTAAAAAGATATTAGAGAGTTAAAGAAGGCGTAGCGGAGCGGGCCCAATTCGGCTTGGGTTCAATAAAATAAGATAATGTTTACAAATGCGACGTTTATATTCTACAATGTCCTCCATTTGTTGCGTTTTAAATTTATCCATTATATTTGTTCACTTTCTGATTTTTTTGTTTTACACTATTTTAATGGAACATTTTTCACTATTATTTTGTTTTACTTAAGAATTATACATAAATAAATTATATATTATGGATATATAGTTACACTCTGGTATTTTTTTTGTCTAGCCTCGCCACTTTGTGTCTGTATGTGATAGAAGCTAGACATACACTCCACCAAATTTGTTATTCAAAACAGCAAAAATGTTTGTTAAAACAGCAGTTTTTGTCTGCTGAAAATGGGAAAGCAGACATTTTTGCTGTTTCACCAAACATAATCTGCCGTATTAGCAAACATTTCGGTCAGCTAAATTATCAAACAAAATATGCGGTTTTAAGTACAAAAATATTTTGAAAAAATATTATGCATTTTTTTTTTTGTTTGCCCGTTGCTTGTTTTTATTACTAGGCTTGCTACTCTGAAATTGCAGAACTACTGCTGTAATAGCAGAACTACTGACAAATGGAAGCAAAATTAACAACTAATAGTCAGCGGACTGTGTTTGCTATTTTCAGCAAACTTCTTCTATGAGTGTATATTTGACTCATTCGCACTTCTTTTCGCATTGCATATGCGAGAAAGGGAATACAATTCATTCTTGATCATTGATTTACTATTGAATGACAATTTTGGGTTAGGATAGGTTAGGTTGACGAGATGGTGCAGATATTAATCCGCCCCATGCCACTATGACAAACACCTAAGCCAGTAATCGGCTTGTTGTGCGCTCTAAAAACTAAAAAGTAACCTCCAACGTCTCATCATCATCCCCATATGCCCCACACATGCTATCACTTACCGCACCGATTTTGTATAAATGAGCTCGTAGTCCTATTTGTCCCGTTATGATACCAAAATCTTTACTGACTTCCTTCTTACTTCCTTTCAGTAATAGCCTCGTCTTCTCACGATCCGGATCACCTAATAAAATTTTCGCCGTCCTACCGACTGTTTCGCTGTTTCGAATTGGCTGACATGTGTCGCAGTCTCGCTCCGATGGAGGTTTATCTGAATTACCTCAATCATTGGTCCTCCAGTAGATGGGCATCTTGGGAGTAGGTGATGATCTCATCGTCTGCTCCCTTTTCTTTAGACTGCATTGAATATCTCGTCACTGCACTGCCTGATGTTTTAATATTAGGATCTTTGCAAATCCTAGTCTTCCAAAACTTGGGAAAGTCGATAATGGTTTCATCATCTTGTCCGTGTTCGTTAGGCTGTATTGAGTCTACCGTCCCTGCGCTTCCTGATGTTATTAGGAGTGGGTTATGGTCTCATTGTCGACTTCCGGCGGCATTGACTTCGTTGTCACTGCACTTCCTGATGTTTCAGCATAAGGATCTTTATCCATTCTAGTCTTCCTAATCTCGAGAAAGTATTCTGCTGAAAATGGAAAAGCACACAATACTGTTGTTTCGCCAAACGTAGGGCTGCTCTAACAAAATCTGCGGTTTTGAGTACACAAGTCGACTGAATAAAAAATGTGTGCTACTTTTTATGTTTGCCAATTACTTGTTTTGATTACTTTAGGCATTTTTTAATTTTTTTTGAAAATTTTGTTGGAAGAGATTATTTTATTTTGTGAAATATTACTGTAGGGAAGCTACCTAATCCAGTTATTGGTATACATTTCGAAATGTGGCTGAGCTATATCGCATTTCTTGTTATTGCTCTACTAATGTGCACATGACTGTATCTAAATTTAAAGAACAAAGGTTATGGAAAGTATGCCTTCAATGGTGATTATAACCTTCCACTGAGACACACTTTTACATATGTGTTCTATTGTTTCTTCTAACATCCCCTTCAGAATTAAGGAGTAGTCATTTTTAGCAAACAACAGACTTTTCAGCAGTAAGCCTGCTACTCTGAAATTGCAGTACTACGCTGTAATAGCATAACTACTGCTAAAATAGCAGCAAAATTAACTATTAATAGTCAACAGACAGTGTTAGCTATTTTCAGCAAACTTTTTTCTATGAGTGTAGTCTTCCCAATATTGTGAGAGTCGGTGATTGTCCTGTCGTCGGCCCCTGTCCATTAGGCGGCATTGAGTGTCCCGTCACTCCACCTTGATGGCTCAATATGAGGACATTTGCCTATTCTAGTCTTCCCAATCTTGGAAAACACGGCCATAGCCCGTAGTACGCCATGCCTTTAGTTTTCCCCAAATTTGTCACGGAGACTAGATTAGTGCCCACCACAAGGGGAGTTCCTTCCTCCCTGTGGAAAACCTCCATTTCTCCACGATTAAATCTTGGTTTTACTTGTTTAGGACTTCCATCATCCGTTCCGTCGCGATTTCGCCGCCCACATGCTTGATAAAGACGACAGCCTTTGTGAGCTGTAGGATGTCCATCTTTCTCACAAGGTCAAGCTTCGCGTTCCAGGGAGGGTGGATACATCCAAATAGCTTTCTGACGGTTTCAATAGATGTCCCCTCTATACTCGCAGCTCATAATTCGTATGGATGGACCCCCTTCAGAATTCAACATGTGTTCGTTCGTCTACAAAATTCTCACCTGGGACAATCTTGTGGAATCCTTCCGAATGCGCAGCCGATATCGATGACTGCATAAGTTAGCTAATCTCTGTTGTGCTTCCTTGCTATTTCGGTGTTAGAGGGCGAAAACTTACCTTTCTCAGCGACCATCTTTCCCTTCCGTGATGGCTGTGGCATGCTTATGGAAGTCATAGGCCTCCATTAAGACTCAGGGGCCGTGTGCGCTTTCTTCGTTTCAGTTGCGACATTGTTTCACTCCGAAGGACACTGTCTGGCGTCTCCATTGCGGGGGCTGGATTGGACTTCACAGAGTATTTGAAAGCGTGGAGCTCTTTTTCTTCTTCAGCGTCTTGGCAGTGTTATGTTCTTCGGAAGATCTGATTCTCTTTTCAGCTTCCGTAGAAATTCCTGGAATCAGGGACGTAGCGAGGATTTTATTTGGGGGAAGGGGAGAGGGCACCCCACTTTTTTTTGAAAATTGTTAACATTTTTCTGTTACTGTGAAATTGGTAAAGATAACAAAAACAAATTTTTTTCAAAATTGTGGTCGCTATTGGATGAATGGACTGACCCATCGGTGGTAACATTTGGTCATAAAGTCAGAGCTGAATTTTGTCCTGATTGCCAACACACTATTTATAGGCCGATCCTAATCTTTCAAAGTGTGAATATCTTTGCGAATATCTTAGTTTTTTAATGAAAGTTTCGGCAAATCAGCTTTAGTATTTTGATGAAATTTTTTCATTTGCGCTCATTTTTGCTCTCAATGATTTCTCTTTATGATTTAAACACGTTATTGTTTGTGTCGGTCATTCAGCAACTACAAATGTTAAATATTTCAAAAAGTAAAATTTTACCAATTTTTACGAAGAACCATCTACATTCTGCTTTAATGATGTCGTTAATTTTTTCTTTGAACTTAATTAAAATCGATCGAAAATCCGCTTTTGATAGAAAATATGTCCGGTAAAAATTGCATCCAACTATTTTCGTATATGTTTATAATATCAATCAGGTCTTTAGAAGTCCTCAAGACTTTCTAATTTATTGGAGGTAAAATAGGAATAGGTGGTAAAACTAAAAATCAGAAACACTAAGGGATTTCTACATTATTGCACCTGTAAGCAAAAATTCTTTCTTTGCCAACTATTTGATGTCATATTACCTAGCGACAAACGTAAGTGTAATATAACACTTGTTCTCATAGATAAAAGTCTGCTGACTTATATTATTTTAATATATTTCCTCACTTAAAGTGGGTATTAAGTTCGTGTTTCACAGTGAAAATTAATATTTTTAACATTACTTTTTGTAGATAACAAATTTTGAAGCAAGCTAACTTTCTGTGTAAAACAAAAATTTTTTGCAAGAAAGTTCTTACAGACATTTTTAATAACTTTTCGCTTAAAACAATCACAAAAATTTTATCTTTTTATACCCTCCACCATAAGATCCACCATGGGTATACTAATTTCGTCATTCTGATTGTAACTACTCGAAATATTCGTCTGAGACCCCATAAAGTATATCTATTCTTGATCGTCGTGAAATTTTATGTCGATCTAGCCATGTCCGTCCGTCTGTCCGTTCGTCCGTCCGTCCGTCTGTCTGTCTGTCGAAAGCACGCTAACTTGCGAAGGAGTAAAGCTAGCCGCTTGAAATTTTGCACAAATACTTCTTATTAGTGTAGGTCAGTTGGTATTGTAAATGGGCCATATCGGTCCATGTTTTGATATAGCTGCCATATAAACCGATCTTGGGTCTTGACTTCTTGAGCCTCTAGAGTGCGCAATTCTTATCCGATTGGGATGAAATTTTGCACGACGTGTTTTGTTATGACATCCAACAACTGTGCCAAGTATGGTTCAAATCGGTTTATAACCTGATATAGCTGCCATATAAACCGATCTTGGGTCTTGACTTCTTGAGCCTCTAGAGTGCGCAATTCTTATCCGATTGGAACGAAATTTTGCACGACGTGTTTTGATATTATATCCAACAACTGTGCCACGTATGGTTCAAATCGGTCCATAGCCTGATATAGCTGCCATATACACCAATCTGGGGTTTTGACTTCTTGAGCCTCTAGAGTGCGCAATTCTTATCCGAATGGAAGGAAATTTTGCACGACGTGTTTTGTTATGATATCCAACAACTGTGCCAAATATGGTTCAAATTGGTTCATAACCTGATATAGCTGCCATATAAACCGATCTTGGGTCTTGACTTCTTGAGCCTCTGGAGGGCGCAATTCTTATCCGATTTGAATGAATTTTGGCACGACGTGTTTTGTTATGATATCCAACAACTGTGCCAAGTATGGTTCAAATCGGTTCATAACCTGATATAGCTGTCATATAAACCGTTCTGGGATCCTCAATTCTTGAGCCTCTAGAGGTCGCAATTATTATCCGATTTGCCTGAAATTTTGTATGGCGGATTCTCTCATGACCATCAACATACGTGTTTATTATGGTCTGAATCGGTCTGTAGCCCGATACAGCTCCCATATAAATCGATCTCTCTATTTTACTTCTTGAGCCCCCAAAGGGTGCAATTCTTATTCGAATTGGCTGACATTTTACACAGGTCTCCAACATATAATTTAATTGTGGTCCAAACCGGACCCTATCTTGATATCGCTCTAATAGCAGAGCAAATCTTTTCTTATATCCCGTTTTGCTTAAGAAGAGATGCCGGGAAAAAAAAATCGACAAATGCGATCCATGGTGGAGGGTATATAAGATTCGGCCCGGCCGAACTTAGCACGCTTTTACTTGTTTCATTTGCGCTCATTTTTGCTCTCAATGATTTCTCTTTATGATTTAAACACGTTATTGTTTGTGTTGGTCATTAAGCAACTACAAATGTTAAA
Organism: Stomoxys calcitrans; assembly: GCF_963082655.1. Classification (NCBI taxonomy): domain Eukaryota; kingdom Metazoa; phylum Arthropoda; class Insecta; order Diptera; family Muscidae; genus Stomoxys; species Stomoxys calcitrans. Next base: position 118,723,028 of record NC_081552.1, on the reverse strand, counting down.
TATTTCAAAAAGTAAAATTTTACCAATTTTTACGAAGAACCATCTACATTCTGCTTTAAAGATGTCGTTAATTTTTTCTTTGAACTTAATTAAAATCGATCGAAAATCCGCTTTTGATAGAAAATATGTCCGGTAAAAATTGCATCCAACTATTTTCGTACATATATGTTTATAATATCAATCAGGTCTTTAGAAGTTCTCAAGACTTCCTAATTTATTGGATGTAAAATAAGAATAGGTGGTAAAACTAAAAATCAGAAACACTAAGGGATTTCTACATTATTACACCTGTAAGCAAAAATTCTTTCTTTGCCAACTATTTGAAGTCATATTACCTAGCGACAAACGTAAGTGTAATATAACACTTGTTCTCATAGATAAAAGTCTGCTGACTTATATTATTTTAACATATTTCCTCACTTAAAATGGGTATTAAGTTCGTGTTTCACAGTGAAAATGAATATTTTTACCATTACTTTTTGTAGATAATAAATGTTTAGGCAAACTAACTTTCTGTGTAAAACAAACATTTTTTGCAAGAAAGTTCTTACAGAAATTTTTAATAACTTTTCGCTTAAAACAATCAAAAAATTGTTATTTTTTAAAAAAATACATTGTCATTTGTCCTTTACAAAAATTGCATTAACCCATTAACGACAAAAAATAACCAAGAATAGAGCTGCCTTAGACAAATTCTAGCTCAAGCTTAGAAAGAGGTATCGCAATGAAATTTTGATCGGCGTAAATTGAACGATCGAAACCAGTTACAACAATTTTTCCTATCATGTTTTGGGGAAAAATTGGCTTGTCGAATGTAGGCAATTTATTATATCCCAAAAATCAAAAGAAAAAATTTCTCAAAATTCTTAGGAGTGGGATTACTGGACTCCATTTTAATGTCTTGTTGCATTTGATGGTTTCTATATTAAAAAAATTTATTTATAGCAATAATCCTACTTCTTTTTACAGTAGGTGTGATTTTATGCCAAAATCATTAAATCCAGCTTTCTTTGCAAAATGGTCATAAAATATTAAGATGTTGATGTTTGTTGTTGTAGAGGCTTGGAATTTATTTTTTCAAAAACTTTTCAATCTCAAAATATTTGAAAGAATTGCCACGTCAACATAAACTATCTAAATTATTAATACATAAAATTTTATTAAAGTCGGACAACGGAATCGTGGATCAGCCGTAATGTGTTAAATTGTTTCTTTTAAAATATTTATTGAGATTTGTCTATAGAAAAACTATTAAGAAAATGTTGTTAGGGGCAGCTAAATGTTTATGCAAAATGTAGTGTCGCAAAATGCAATATTTTATTGAAATTTTGGCTTTAAAAAATAATCACGATGTTAGTTTGCCCCTTAAGAGTTTTTCGCCCGAGGGCTACGTAATAGTTACCTATTCCGAGTTACGGATTTTTATTTTTCTTTGAGGGGCGAAATGAAAACACTTCCGCTCTACTCAGCAGTTACACAACATGTTTAACAATTTAATTCATACAATTTAAACTATGTTTCTTATCAATAGTTTGTCGTGATAAAAAAAACATATTCTTTGGAGAGCGCAGAGGGTAGTATGTCCGCCTCTGACGCCGAAAGCATGGGTTCAAATCCCTACGTGAACATCAGATAAATTTTCGTTAAGACTCGGCATAAAAAGGAGGCCCTTTATCATTCGGCTTAAATTTGAATCGGACTGGACTCATTGTTATGAGCGCGGTATCCCCTGTTCCTTAATGGAATTTTCATGGTAAATTTAGTTTTTTATGTCAAAAAAAAAAAAAAAAAAAAAATTAAAGTAACACCTTTAATAACATTGTTTTAAAAGTTCTTTTATTAGTAAATAGCATGTTTAATCGGTCAAAAGAACTAAATAGTAACACCGCGGTGCAAGTTTGTATGGTCTCATACATGTGATTTGTTCAGAACATGTGGTGTGATTTAATTTTAGAATATTTTCTTTAGATTTTAACGATTCTTCAGTTATTTGGAAAAACATCTTTGGCTTGATATTAATGTCCAGCAAGACGATTGACGAAATCCCAAAGTTTTTTTTTGCCGTTTTATTGCAAATGATGATTGTATTACAACTAAACTAAGAGCTGAGTATCTATTAATACTTAATTAAATATTAAATCTATATCACAAATGTGTATTTTGAGCGTTAACTTCTTTTTCTTTTGCTTTGCCAATGTGTTCTGCATCCTCCATGGTTGCTGGCAATACCAAGTTAGTAGTTTCTGGAAATAGTAACGATAAACAGGCACTAACAATTGCAGTTGTTGCAAAGAGTAAGGCAGGAGCGCCATCGTAGTAATTAGCCTAAATAAAAAATAGGAGAGAGAGAGAGAGAGTGAGAGGTCGATTTTATTACATTTGGGAAACACAAACAAATTGAGTTGTACCAAAAGTGGTGTCTGTGGAGCTAACATCGAACCAAATCTCCCTACCATGGAGCAGAAAGATAGTAAGCTATTGCGCAAATTGGTCGGAAAGATTTCTGAAGTAAAGAAGTATAGCACTTGAAAGCTACATGTAATAGATAATTTGCCAATTAGAAATAGAATCAATTGGCCCAGGGCTGCTTCTAAAATGTGAACGGAAACCATTAGAAAGCACTATCGGCGGACTCAAGGTATTAAAAGTACACTTACCATGTGGCAAAAAGATTGTTGCCAGGCAACACAAACCGCTGATTAACATGGTGCCGAACATACTGTATCTGCGCCCATATCGATCCATTATTACCAACGGCAGTAAGAATCCTGGTATTTCCACCAAAGCTATATATATAAAATTATTGTATTTATCACCATCCAGAAGAACGGCATTTAGACTGAGACCAAAGTATACAAGAACATTGACGATCCAACAAAAAGAGCAATTGGCTATACGCCAAAACAATGTAGTAAATGCCAACTTTATGGGAAATTTACTTTCAGCAGAATTTTTCAGTTTTTCTCGATTCTCAAAAATAAGTTTGTCCAAGGCACCGTCGGAAATTTTGCGGTTATTAACCGTAGCTGCTCGTTTTAAAACATTCTTTGCCTCCTCTTCTCTTCGTTGACTCAGTAGCCATCGCACACTTTCCGGCAATATCCAAAAGTACAGGAATAGTCCATAAGCTGGGGCATATAGGACACGCAATAGGATTCTCCAATTTTGTAAATACTTTGCAGCTAAGGCCAAAAACATTTCACCCACGGCGTAGAATATGGTAACTAAACCGCAAGCTAAAACACGCCGATTGGGTCCAACCAATTCAATGCCGAGTATGAAACATACACTGTACAACGGACTCGCTGCAACACTGTCCAAAAATTCAAAAGCCATGAAAAATGGGTACGAAGTGGCAAATGAACGTATTGTACCAAAAATGGCAGCTGCAAACCCGCCAACAGCCAGGGCCGTACGTCGACCATAGCTGAAAAGAAAATAATTTTGATAAATTGGAATAACGTGTCAAGCATTTTACTGATTATGCACAGGCCTTTAAACACATACACATAAACACGCACATACAAAAATCAAGAGACTCATGAAGTCAAATTGGAAGATGGGTTTATATGGTAGCTTTATCAGGTTATGAACCGATTTAGACCATATTTGGTACAGTTATTGAAAGTTAAAAGAAAACGCTGCGTGTAAAATCAGCCATATCGGTTAAGATTTGCGTTCACTAGAAGCTCAAGAAATATAATTGCGATATCGGCTTATATGGCAGCTATATCAGGTTATGGATTGTTTTAAACCGTTCTTGGCACAATTGTTGGAAGTCATACCAAAACGACATGCGCAATATTTTAGCCAAATCGAATAAGAATTCCGCATTATTGAGCTTCTATCAGGAAGTCTAATCGGGAGATCGGTTTAAATGTCAGCTATATCAGTCTATAAAACGATTCGACCCATTTACAATCCCAACCGACCTACACTTATAAGAAGTATTTGTGCAAAATTTCCAGCGCCTAGCTTTATTCCTTCGAAAGCTAGCGTGATTTCGATAGACAGACGGAAGGACGGACATGGCTTGATCAACTTAAATTGTCATGGCGATCAAGAATATATATACTTTATGGAGTCTAGCCGAAGATTGTGAGGTATTACAAACGGAATGACGTAATTAGTATACTCCCATCCTATGAAGGAGGCTATAAAAACAAAGAATACACGCACAAAAACAAACAACATTGCATAAGTACCAGGGATTCGGAGCGGAGTGGAGCGGAGTGGAGCGGAGCGGGAGCCAATTTTTTTTAACCAGGAGCAGTGCGGGAATGGAGCGGTTTCCAATCTCAGTTCTTGAATAGGCAGAAACTAACTAACTCAAATGAATTTGTGTTTGTTTGTTTGTATGTTTATTTGTTTGTATGTTTGTTTGTGGGTTTGTAAATTTGTTTGATTATACAATTTTTATAGACTCAAAAACGGCTGAACCGATTTCTTTGAAATTTTCACAGATTTTGGGGAGTGGTCCGGAGGGAGCAATAGGCTATATAATTGTTTGATATCGCATTGAGGGCGGACCCTCCCCTTACCCTAAGAGCCTGTATACACCAATCATGAGGTGTATACAGTTATATTAAAGGTATGAGATTGTGTACTACGAATCTAATATTATAATTCTGCTCATATATCTAGCGGACCACCTCACCCCAAAACAGTCGATTATAATGACCGAACGGGACACTGTGTGATTTAATTAATGTGTAGGCCGCCATAGCTCCGAAATTATAACATTCAGCGTGAAACCAGGAGTTGCAAACCTTAACGATAAGGTTGCAACCATTTTTAGCTCACCGATAGACGAGACCAAACGACGTGTTGCTGGGCAACACTTTTTCGGCGAAATCGGACAACAAATACGCCGTTTATGGGCCCAAAACCTTAAATGCAGAGATCAATCAATATGGCAGCTATATTCAAATCTGGACCGATCTGGGCCAAATTGAAGAAGGGCGTCGAAGAGCCTAACTAAACTCACTGTCTCAAGTTTAAGCGCCATCGGACAATAAATGCGCCTTTTATGGACACAAAACCCAAAACTGAGATACCGGTCTATATGGCAGCTATATCCAAATCTGGAATGATCTGAGCTAAATTGTCGAAAGATTTTGAAGGGCCTAACACAACTCCCAGTTCCAAATTTCAGCAAAATCGGATAATAAACGTGACTTTTATGGGCCTAAGACCCTAAATCGGCGGATTGTTCTATATGGGGGCTATATCAAGATATAGTCCGATATTGCCCATCTTCAAACTTAACCTGCTTATAGACAAAAAAAGAATCTGTGCAAAGTTACAGCTTAATATATCTATTTTTAAATACTGTAGCGTGATTTCAACAGACAGACGGACGGTCATGGCTAGATCGTCCTAGATTTTTACGCTGATCAAGAATATATATACTTTATAGGGTCGGGAATGGATATTTCGATGTGTTGCAAACGGAATGACAAAATGAATATACCCCCATCCTTCGGTGGTGGGTATAAAAAAGACTAAATGATGACTATTTAATAGGTAGTCATATGGTATGGTGGTTGTCTATGAATGACTATTCAACCACCATACTATATGATCCACTCTAAGCGAGTAGCACTAACATTTAAATTAGCATCATCTGGCAGTCTTCAACTGAAATCGTTGGATCCAATTGGATTTAATTCAGCAGAGTGGTAAAAATTAATCACCAGAATGTATCTTTGTTATGACAACCTACCTTTGAATAAGAAAAATAAAATATAGTAATATACAATAGGAAGGATCTAAAAGCAAAAAATTGGTACCAAATTCTGGGGTGGGATGCCTAGGAGAGCCGCCCACCCCCAAAACCCGGCAAACGGATTTATAGACCAACCACTACTAAGTGTGGAACTAAGTGTTTCGTGGGTTACCTCACCACTATAAAACCCTTCAAATCGGACATATTTACCGATCATGGCAATATGGATCTTAAATAAAAATCTTTGGGAATAGACCACGAAATCGACTTTCACTTTTGGGGCCAAGTGTCTGGGGGTCCTCCACACCCCAAGAAGGACTTTTACTGACTATTGCAATGTGGGGTTTATATAAGAGGTAATTGAGTGTAGAAAAATCCATAGGAAAATTGGAATACATTTTCAACTTCAATTACGCAGAAATGAAATTTAGAGTACTTATCTTTAACATAGCATAATCGGGCTCAGCTAGTGTATATATATATATATATATCTTTATACATCTTATATATAAAAATCAATTTGTGTTTGTTTGTAGGTTTTTTTGTTTGTTTGTTTGCGTGTTCCTTATAGACTCAGAAACGGCTGAACCGATATTCTTGAAATTCTCACAGATGGTGCATAATGGTCCCGTGGTGAAAATAGGGTACTACATTTTTTGATATCTGAAGGGGAGGCGGACCCATCCCCTTACCATAATTTTCATAAACGTCAGATCTCGAAGATGGTAGTGCGATTTAAGCGAAATTTTGTGTGCTCTCTTATGGTAACCTAAAAACAAAAATTTGGTATCCAAATTTTGGATGTGGTACCTAGGGGGGGCCGCGCCAACCTCAAAATCTACCAAATATATATATAGTCCAATCACGACAAATGAAAGATATTTAAGAGTAGAAAACGAATTTCATATCCAATTGTCGGACCAAGTGTTTGGAGAACCACCCCAACCCCCAAAACACCCCTAAATCGGACATATTTACCGACAATGGCAATATGGGACTCAAATGAATGGTATTTGCGAGTGGATTACGAATTTGATATCCAAATGTGTCAATGTGGAGCTTAAATGAAAGGTATTGGGGGGTACAGCAAGAATTGATACCATGTTCGGGACCCCTTTTCCAAAATACCCCACAAACAGCAATTTTTTAGTGACCATCGTAATATGGGTCTCAAATAAAGGTATTTGGGAGTAGAATACAAATTTTATATTCAAATGTAGGAGCATGTATTTAGGGCATCACCCTTTCCTCAAAACACCCCCCAAAGGGTAAAAATTTTTCGGCCATGCCAATATGTGGATCAAATGAAAGATATTTGAGATAAGAAAACGATTTTGATAAACTATTTTGGGGCCATGTGTTTGGGGGACGCCTCATCGTGTAAACTCGCCTAAACAATTGGCAATATGGGGTTAAAATAAATGGTATTTGAAAGAAGAGCACGATGCTGATATTTTTTCAGGGCCAAGTGTCTGGGGGACCAGCTCACCCCCGAAAACAACCCTAAATGTCCAATTGTCGGACCAAGTGCTTGGAGGACCACCCCAACCCCCAAAACACCCCTAAATCGGACATATTGTATTTACCGACAATAGCAATATGGGACTCAAATGAATGGTATTTGCGAGCGGATTACGAATTTGATATCCAAATGTAGGAAATTTGGAAATTTTTGAAGGCCCACCCCTTTCCCAAAATACTCTCAAAGGGGACAAATTTACGACCATAGCAATATGGGGCTCAAATTAAAGTCTTTGGGAGTAAAGCACGAATCTGATATCAATATTCGGGAAAAGTGTCATGGGCCTCCCCAACCCCATAAAACCACCCAAATAGGACGTATTTGCTGACCATTGCAATATGGGTCTCAAATAAGAGGTATTTTAGAGTAGAACTACAATCTGATATATATTTTCAGAGCCAAGTCACTGAGTGGCCGCCCCCTACCTCCTCAAAACAGCCACCACAGGGTCATGTTTGTCGACTATGGAAATATGGGGCTCAAATGAAAGGTAATTGGGAGTAGACTATGAATGTGATATCAACATTCGGGACCAACTGTCTAACCGACGTCCCACCCGCAAATAGAACGTATTTGCTGACCATGACAATTTGGGTCTTAAAGAGAGTGGAGCTCGATAATAATAGTTTTTAGGGCCCATACCCCAAACCGGACATATATGTTGAATTTTGCAATAAGGGGTTTAAATGAGATTAGCAAACGTATTTGATATCCAATTTTGTGGCCAATGGCAATATACGGTTCAAATAAATGATATTTGAGAGTAAAGCAAGATGCTGATATATTTTCAGGGCTAAGTGTTTGGGCAACCACCTCACTCCCCAAAACACCCCTAAATCGGACATATTTACAGGCCATGTCAATGTGGGGCTCAAATGAAAGGTATTGGGGAGTAGAGCACGAAATTAATACCCACTTTCGGAACCAATTTTCTGGGTTTCTATTGTTATACTGTTTCTCAAGCTATATACACACACTATTTTCGTAGCATGGTATTTCCTTAAAAGCTCTTTAATTGTCAAAAACAAATATTCAAAGGATAATTTTGTTCCATATAAAGTAAAAGAAGGCGCAGCGAGCGGACCCTGTCTAGCTAGTGGTCTGTATGGAGCCATAGTTAGATATAGCTGTCATATATACCGACCTACCGATTTAAGGACGCGTTAATCACCCGATTTTTTTGAAATTTAGAACAGTGACATCCTGTCGAAATTTGCAACGAGTTTGGTCCTGATCGAACTATATTTGGATATAGCTGCCATATAGACCGATCTACCGATTTAGGGTCTTAAATCCATAAAAGTCCCATTTGGTACCCGATTTCGCTGAAATTTGGAACAGCCTCTGCTTGTCCGACCTGAACATAGTCCAGATCGGACCATATTTGAATATAGCTGTCTTATAGACCGATCTGCCGATTTAGCCCCGTTTGTTGCCCGAATTCACTGAAATTTGAAACAGTTAGTTGCACTTGGCCTCTCATTGTCCGAACTGAACATAGTCTAGATCGGACCCTATTTGGACATTGCTGCCTATTGATCTACCAATTCAGGGTCTTAAGCCCATAAAAAAAAGCCGTATTTCCCCATTCCACTGGATTTTAGAGCAGTGAGTTGGACCAGATTTCCCTTTGTGCGAATCAAATTTGATCCAGATAAAACCATACTTTGACATAAATTTGAAACTTAGAGTTGCACTAGGCCACCCGATATCCGAACAACGTATGGTCAAAATCAGACCCTATTTGGATAAAGCCGCCATTTTGACCGATCTGCAGATCTGTTATCTTAAGCCATAAAATCCTCATTTAAAAGTTTAAAACTGTGACTTATATAAACTTCCGTTACCTGAAGCGCTCCGCTGCGCCTTCTTTAACTCTCTTATATCTATTTAGGCTGGGGACACTTCGCACTGAATGCGGATATCGAATTCGTGCTATTGTAGCCTATGACGCTGAAAGCGTTCGAATCCTGGCGAGAACATCGGACAAAGCGGTGTTTATCGCCTCTTAATGTTGGCGACATTTGCGAGGAAAAATGCCATGCATGGTCATTTAAAAATTTTTCCCCAAAGAGGTGTTGCACTGCGGGACGCCGTTCGGACTCGACTACAAAAAATAGATCCTTTATCATTGGAGGAGTAGCATGACCCCCTATACTTCGATCTGATTTTAAATGCCAGATTCGAAATTTACTCATAGACTTGAACGCAAATTTTAATGTCATATTCGTTATCTACTGCCTTATACCTTTCACTTGAGTCCCATATAACCATTCGGCTAATATGCCCATTTGGGGGTATTTGGGGGTGGGCGACCTCCCATTACTTGATCTTAATGCCTTATTTGTAATCTACTGCCTAATACTTTTCATTTGAGTCTCATATTGACATGAACTTCGAATATATCTGTTTAGAGGAGTTTTGGGGTTGGGGGGGAGGCGGGCCCCGCTGGGTCCGCCTACATCTTATCCAAAAATTATATAGCCTATGTTTCCTTCCAGACAAACGTATACAATCTATGAAGATTTGAAGAAAATCGGTTCAGCCAAGTATCATATAGCCATTATGGGTCTAATGGCGTTTTGAGGGGTGGCATGACCCCCTATACTTCGATCTGATTTTGAATGTCAGATTCGAAATCTACTCCCGAATACTTTTCATTTGAGCCCATATTGAAATGAACGTCCAATATGTCTATTTGGAGTATTTTTGGGGTTGGGGCGGCCCGATGGATACTTAGACTCAAATTTTAATACCATAACGGGGAGGGTCAGTCCCCCTTCCTATACCGAAAAATTATATAGTCTATGTTTTCTTCCAGACCATATTACACAATATGCGAAAATTTCGAGAAAATCTGTTCTGCCGGTTTTCAGTCTATAAGTAACAAACAAACCGAGTCCCATATATCCGTCATTGGCTAATGTGCCCATTTTGGTCGTTTTTGGTGGGAAGGGGTGACCCCCTATACTTAGACATGAATTTGTATGCCAGATTCGTTATCTACTCCCGCAAACTTCTCATTTGATACCCATTTTGTCCTCATCGGTCCACTTTTGATTTTGGGGTAACGGTAGAGGCTCCGCCTCTTCCGTTATCAATAAATTATAAAGCCTATTCCTACTTCCTGACCATATTCGTAATCTACTCCCGAATACCTTTCATTTGAGTTCCATATTGTCATAATCGTCAAATAAACCTATTTTAAGGGGATTTGGGGCTGGGACGGCCCCCAGGTTGTTTGAAAAAAAGAATCTTAGCGGCTCTTTTCGGTTTTTTGTTGTAAAACTGTAAAAAAATTTTAAGGGCGTACAAGCGAGTATTAGAACATTTTGTCTAAACCTTTTTTTAAAAATTCAAAAACAGTCACCCTGACGATTCACAAGTTATTCTTCAGAAACGCGTACCCGCAATTTGAAAACATTTTGCAATTTGAAAACATGACAACTCGGCGAACCTGACGATAACTCGTCCTTGAGTTACAAGGGCTCTTCGCAATGGTCCTCAACATGACCATCTTATTGGTACACTTCGTTAACCTCTAAAAACAAGGCACACCATAACTTCATCCACTGCTGGCCACAATGCTGATGTATCTGTCGAATTTCAAAAGAGTCTTGCCGATCAGGACGATCTTTGCATCAAGTTTCCTAGATTCCCCAGTGCTCGGCATTGCACTCTCAATCCAAACTAGATCGCCTTTGTTGTACTGGTTAGGTGGTTTATATTTCGCGTCAAATCTGGCTTTCCACACCTCACTTGATGCTAAGATGTTATTCATGGCATCCTTTTGGCGTTCGCATGCAGTCGTTGTCTCTTTGTCATCGACAACCGCAGACAAGAGTTTGTTAACACTGATGTCTCGTAGTTGAAAATCGAAAATAAGATCAACTGGTGAAAACTTAGTCGTAGCATTGACCGACGTATTGATCTTCCATTGGACATGTCTGAGTTCGTTGTCCCAGTCCTTGGAATTCATTGAAGTCCTCAGGAAAGGCAAAATAGTTTGGTTCACCCGTTCGCTCGGGGTGTCCGAACTGCATCCTTGATGTGTTGAATATCGCATCCAGTACTGGCTCCGTTTTCGTTGATCAGCCAGGAATATCCGCAGAGTCACGAGTCATTGCATCAACAATCACCAATATATGCTTATTTCCACGTCGACTTTTGATGAAAGGACCCAAGTCAACCATATGAATCACTTCAAACGACATCGGTTCTAGCCTAAAACAGCATTCGACACACGATTTCATGTAGTCTTTCAGATAATTTATTTTTCGTCTGAAGCAGAAAAGTTGCCCAACCTTCTTAAAGGTACCATATACTCCTCGATGTTCAACTTTATCATGACATTGCCTGACATTCTCCAACGCAAACGATTTGGAATGACCAATAGATCATTCTCCTAGTGGGTTCGTTTTCTATGTACAGTCTGGGTAATTTAATAAGAAACTCCTTACAATATAAGAAACTCCATATGTCCGCTGAGATGACTCTTCTTCATCTCTCATTAATGTCATTATTTGCACAAGCTCAGGATCCTGCAAATCCAGTCATCTGATGTAGACTATTTGCATCAGCTTCTCTGTTACATCTTCTGGGTCTGCTTCTTCTTCCACGGGTGTTCTACTCATCGCGTCGGCATGCGTCATTACAAGAGTTAAAATCATATTCGAACAACTTTAACAACGAACGCGACACACGTGGAACCATCGGTGTCATGGTTTTAATACTCAAAATAGCAGAGGAATCAGTGTAAACAGTAAAATGTTTTCCAAGTAGGTACATTCTGAATCGATCACAAGCTTCCACTAGCGCAAGAATCTCCAATTTATATCCATGATATTTCCTCTCTGAATTGCTGCACATTCGACTAAAAAAGACAATTGGTCTTCACGACCCGTCATCTTCAACCAGAGGAGAATTGCGGCAAGTCCTATGCTACTCGCATCTGTGTCCATTTTCCCATTCGTTTGATCAATCGAATGAAACATCATTCTTAGCCAATCTGGTAAGAGGGGCAGCAATGTGGGCCAGTAAGGCCCAAAAATCTTCTAACCTCGGTCACATTCATCGGTGTTGGAAATTCATCAATCGCAATAGTTTTCAATCGGCCTGGTCGTATACCATCTTTGTCCACTACATGTTCCAAGAATGTTACTCTGTCCTTCATAAAGAAACATTTCGATATCCGAAGAGTTAACCCCTCGCAACACGTTTCCTCAATAAGATGGTTTCGATATCTGACAAGGTCAAATACTTAGGTGTGATCTTGGACAGGAAACTGAATTGGAAGCGTCACGTTCAGGAGCGTACTGAGAAGGCTCACAGATGTTGGGCACTATGTAGGCTCGAAATGGGGCCTCAATCCGAGGGTAGTCCACTGGCTTTACAGGAGCGTGATTAGACCAATACCACCACCATAAGATGGGATGGGGTCTGAGACCCCATAAAGTATATATATTCATGATCGTCGTGACATTTTATGTCGATCTAGCCATGTCCATCCGTCTGTCTGTCGAAAGCACGCTAACTTTCGAAGGAGTAAAGCTAGCCGCTTGAAATTTTGCACAAATACTTCTTATTAGTGTAGGTCGGTTGGTATTGTAAATGGGCTATATCGGGCCATGTTTTGATATAAACCGATCTTGGGTCTTGACTTCTTGAGCCTCTAGAGTGCGCAATTCTTATCCGATTTGAAGGAAATTTTGCACGAAGTATTGTGTTATGATATCCAACAACTGTGCAAAGTTTGGTTCAAATCGGTTCATAACCTGATATAGCTGCCATATAAACAGATCTGGGACTTGGCTTCTAGAGGGTGCAATTCCTATCCGATTTGGCTGAAATTTTGAACGACCTATTTTTTTTATTGTGTCAAATAAGGTTCAAATCGGTTCATAACCTGATATAGCTGCCATATAAACCGATATGGGATCTGGATTTCTTGAGCCTCTAGAGGTCGCAATTATTATCCGATTTGCCTGAAATTTTGTACGACAGATCCTCTCATGACCATCAACATACGTGTTTATTATGGTCTTAATCGGTCTATAGCCCGATACAGCTCCCACATAAATCGACCGCAATTCTTATTATTGGCTGACATTTTACACAGGTCTCCAATATATAATTTAATTGTGGTCCAAACCGGACCATATATTGATATCGGTTTAATAGTAGAGCAAATCTTTTCTTATATCCTTTTTTTGCCTAAGAAGAGATGCCGGGAAAAGAACTCGACAAATGCGATCTATGGTGGAGGGTATATAAGATTCGGCCCGGCCGAACTTTGCACGCTTTTACTCGTTTTAATATAATATGAATTTTTTTAATTGAAAATATTTTCAAAAACCGATGATTGATTTTATCATTTTTTATTATGATTGAAGCAGTTTCAATTAAAACATTAATAGGACTAATTAATTTCGTGATTGAAATAAATATTTTTTTTTCTGTGTGAGATAAATGTTCCATTATCCCTACAAACATTTTACATAATTTTGGAAAGCGTTCGTCGCCGCGATGAACAATGGAACAATCTTCTGGAAGAATTTTACGCAATTGTTCTTCCGTATGAGTCGCGAAACACTCATCTATAATGTCATTGGCCAATCTATTGCGTGCGCGGATGTTTTAGCAACACTTCGTGACGATTCTCTTGCAACCCATTGCGTTATAATCGTCCTTATGCGTCGTGAAAAACTCTTCTAGGTTGTCATTGGACAATGCTTTGGTGTGCGGAAGTTATAGCAACTCTTCGCGACTATTATTATACAAATCATTGTGTTATTATCATCCGTATGAGTCGTGAAACAGTTTCCTTTAATATCATTTGACAATCCATTGCGTGTGGAAGTTTAAGAATCGTCTGAGCTAACTTTTCGCTATTGTTTTTATTTTTATGCCTGTTGCGTTGAGGACTTGTATTGAATTATATTTTTCGATGGACAAATATATATTTTCGAGTGGACAAATTCCACTACTCCAAACAGAATTCTCAATACTTTTATGTTGAATATGACGAGTAATACAAAACGTTTTTATTAAATTTTTTAGTAGTTGTTACGTTTTTGATGAGCAACTAATATTGATAAGCATTTTAGACCTTCCAATATTTTATAAATATCCCAAAACACTTATTTGTTACTCGTCAAGGCGAGTAGGGGGCAACTCTTTTGGAAGAGTATTTTATAAATCTTGCAAAACAATCATTTGTTACTCGTCCACAAGATTCTAAGATCTTCCGAGACTGTTCTGACTTACTCTTTAGCAACTCATATAGAAGATTTGCGAAACACTCTTCAAGAAGATTCGTCTTGAGGACAAAACTCCTCACGACGGGGGAATCGTCTGCCACTCTTAGACAAGCTCTTCCGCAATCATAACCGTCATCTAGTAGAATCGCGAAAGTTTGTTTGGCGATCAAAAATGATTGTTATTACAGTATCTATAGTATATAGAGTATCTACAGTAGTTTTGTGAATATGGGCATTTTCGTTTTTCTCCGAATAATTAATTATGTATATGAAAGATTATGAATATTTATGTATATGTATTGTTACAATTGGGGTTTATTTGTTTTAAAGTCCATTTAGTTTAACTTGCGTTATTTTAAATTTGAAATTGTAACAGTTTCTTATTACGTCATCACACAATGGTTCTAGTATTCCCTAGAATTTCTTTAATGTTCTTTGTTGTTATTCTCTTATTTGTAATTATGTCCGTTGTATTTTGTCAATTGTAAGCATTGACTCCACCCCTTGCTTCAATGTTCGATAGATGTAAATGTATGTGTTTTTCTGTTGTATTAAGTCATGTATGTGTGTATGTGTTTGCCAACTCTGGTCACGTACGCAGAGATCGATAAAGGACTAATGTTTTCGAGAGGATACTAGATATCGAAGTTATCAGATTGGTTATTCTTGAAGCATCGATGTGTGTCGAAACATATATGTATAAGGCAGTGGCACAACGCAACGCAACGAAAACGCGTTTTTAAACGTATCAGTAGATTGTAAAGGAAATAAGAAGATCAATAAATCATTGTTGAGTAAAGTAATTGTAAATGAACTGCGGTTTGGTTGGACCAATAGCCTGATGGAAAGATCAAGTGGTGGGAGATACTTCAAAACTTGGTGTCAGAGATTATAAAATGAGCTCAGAACGTCGAGAAGCTTGGAACACTATACTACATTCGGCTAGTGGAACAAATGTTTTATCATAGCCAATTAAAGTAAAATAAGTATATGAAATCAAAGAAACTCCGTAAGCTCTAAAGAGAAATTAATAAAAGTACATGAATAATGAAATTTAAGAAAAAAACTCATTTAACCGCATGATAAGCTCGGTCCCAAGCGAACTGGATAATCGAATTCAACAGTATTGTAATAAGTAACCTTCTAAACTGTTATCCGAATAAATCAATGGCAGAAGTAGAATTACAAAGTTTCATTATAGATATATTATTTGATAAACCATTAATATTTTCGATTTTATTTTCATGCACACTATAACATAGCATCCTACACATTAAAAATTCAGCTGTATTTTTATACCCACCACCAAAGGATGGGGGTATACTAACCTAGTCATTCCGTTTGTAACACCTCGAAATATTCGTCTAAAACCCCATAATGTATATATATTCTTGATCGTCTCGTCGTTCTGGATCGATCGAGCCATGTCCGTCCGTTCGTCTGTCGAAATCACGAAAGAGGTCGAACGCGTAAAGCCAGCCGCTTGAAATTTTCCACGGATACTTAAAATTGATGTAGTTCGTTGGGGTTTGCGAATGGGTCATATCGGTTTAGATTTTGATATAGCTCCCGATTTAACTTCTTGAGCCCCTGGAAGTCGAAATTTTGTCTGTACCAAGTACGGCCAAAAACGATCTATAACCTGATACAGCTCCTATATAAACCGGTCTCTCGATTATCCTTGTTCGGTTCCTAAAAGCTTTAATTTTTGCTGGTTTGACAGAAGTTTGGTATGTGGAATAAAATTATGCCCTACAACTTAATTTATTTTGTATACATTTTTAGCAGAATCCATGGTGGTGGATTCCCAAAATTCGACTCGGCCGAACATAGCGTTTTTTTTTATTCTAAGGGTTAATATTATATTCTGCTCACGGAATAGTCGCTGACATGTATAATTGTTTCACGAGCGAAATTTGACAGTAAACATTTTATATTATACATATTATATATACATATATTATATATACATATACATATTATACCCTCCACCATAAGATCCTCATGACATTTTATGTCGATCTAGCCATGTCCGCCCGTCCTTTTGTCGAAAGCACGCTAACTTCCGAAGCTAGACGTTCGAAATTTTGCACAAATGTATCTTATTAGTGTAGGTCGATTGAGATTGTAAATGGGCCAAATCTTTCCATGTTTTGCCATATAAACCGATCTTGGGTCTTGACTTCTTGAGCATCTAGAGGGCGCAACTCTAATCCAATTTGGCTGAAATTTTGCACGTTGTGTTTTGGTACCACTTCCAACAATTGTGCTAACTATGGTTGAAATTGGTTCGTAACCTGACACAGCTGTCATATAAACCGTTTTTGGATCTTGACTTCTGGAGCCAATTCTCATCCGATTTGCCTGAAATATTGTATGAAATGTTTTGTTATGACTTCCAACAACTGTGCTAAATATAATTTAAATCGGTTCATAACCTGATATAGCTGCCATATAATCCGATCTGGGATCTTGACTTTTTGAGCCACTAGAGGGCGCAATTCTTATCCGATTTTGCTGAAATTTTGTCCAACGGATTCTCCCATGACCTTCAACATACATGTCCAATATGGTCTGAATCGATCTATAGCCTGATACAGCTCCTATATAAATCGATCTACCAATTACCTAATTCTTATCCGAATGGCCTGAAATATTACCCAATGACTTCTACTATAGTCTTCAACATTCAATTCACGTATGGTCCGAATCGGACTATAACTGAGTATATCATAACAATTCTTATCCATTATTCTTTGTTTGTCTAAAGAGAGGTACCGCGCAAAGAACTCGATAAATGCAATCCTCTTACTTGTTATACCCTCCACCATAGGATAGGGGGTTTACTAATTTCGTCATTCTGTTTGTAACTACTCGAAATATTCGTCTGAGACTCCATAAAGTATATATATTCTTGATCGTCACGACATTTTATGCCGATCTAGCCATGTCCGTCCGTCTGTCTGTCGAAAGCACGCTAACTTCCGAAGGAGTAAAGCTAGCCGCTTGAAATTTTGCACAAATACTTGTAAATGGGTATTGTAAATGGGCCATATAGGTCCATGTTTTGATATAGCTGCCATATAAACCGATCTTGGGTCTTGACTTCTTGAGCCTTTAGAGTGCGCAATTCTTATCCGATTGGAATGAAATTTTGCACGACGTGTTTTGTTATGATAACCAACAACTGTGCTAAGTATGGTTCAAATCGGTCCATAACCTGATATAGCTGCCATATAAACCGATCTTGGGTCTTGGGTTCTTGAGCCTCTAGAGGGCGCAATTCTTATCCGATTTGAATGCATTTTTACGAAGTATTTTGTTATGATATCCAACAACTGTACCAAGTATGGCTCAAATCGGTTCATAACCTGACATAGCTGTCATATAAACAGATCTGGGGACTTGACTTCTTGAGCTTCTCGAGGGTGCAATTCCTATCTGATTTGGCGGAAATTTTGAACGACGTAAATATTTTATTCTTACTCTCAACAACTGTGTCAAATAAGGTTCACATCGGTTTATAACTTGATATAGCTGTCATATAAACCGATGTGGGATCTTGACTTCTTGAGCCTCTAGAGGTCATAATTATTATCCGATTTGCCTGAAATATTGTACGACGGATCCTCTCATGACCATCAACATACGTGAACCAAACGAACCATTGATACAAAAAAAAAAACAAACAAAAATGATGGCAACAATGCCATTAAATTTTTTTTGCCATTTTCTTCACTAAAGGCTTGTGGTACGTTCTTTTTTGTGGAAAAATTTCCGAAAATCGTTCTTTCGGTGGTTTGACAATGTTACCACATTGATTTTTTTTGGGTTTCTTTGGCCAAAATGTTGCCATTTACATATAAAAATGTAAATGGCACCAACCAATTTATCAGCTGCTTACGTACATGTATACACACAAACGTGAGTGTTTGGGTCGTACTGAAATTCATGTACGTTGTAATTTCAACCAAAACCCAACCCTTCGTAATTAATAAACAATGAAACACAAACAATTTAAAAGGAGACAAATTCAGCATTTGTTTATGTTAAATAAACGCAACTTTCCAAAAGCCTTTGCCAGCATCTTCCAATTTTATCCAAATATTGTTGTTTAATTGCAGACCAAAAGGACAACACATTCTTTCACAAATCTTTTTTATTTCGAACAGATTGATGGAGTTACGTGTTTTAAAAGAAATACATATTTTTCTTTCGAGTATATTTATTTATTTATATAAAACATACTTTTTACTTATGCATCCACAAACACTTTATTTTTTTCCACCCAGAGTAACTAAAGGGTGATTTTTTTGAGGTTAGGATTTTCATGCATTAGTATTTGACAGATCACGTGGGATTTCAGACATGGTGTCAAAGAGAAAGATGCTCAGTATGCTTTGACATTTCATCATGAACAAGTTATGACGAAACGAACACATTTCGGCAAATTTTTCCGTTTGTTTTTTTTGTATGGAGTTTCAACGTGAAAACCGAATATAGTACCGGTCTTAAAAGCAGAGTACTTCTTTTTCGCCTATTTTTCTCCAACCTTTTTTTATATGAAGTTTGACAGCATTCCTCCAACGGCGAATCGTTGGGTGAAAATAGGCGGAAATGTAGTACTGCTTATAGTGAGAAAAATGACAAAAATAATTAAAGTGACAACACTTGTAAACATTGCCGGCATCATTTTTGCATGTTTTATTAATTTCAATGGCTCGTTCTTCTTCGTTTATTTGCGAAAAAATAAATTAAATGGAGAAAGCAATAGGTGCAGATAAAAAAACGTGTTTGGGTATGGAAACAAAAACATTTGATTGCTGTCAAATTCCGCTCTCGGAACAATTAACAATTTCCGCGACTATTCCGAAAGCAGAATAGAATACCAACCCAATTAGAGGAAAATATCATTGTAATATAAACTACAGCTGCAGGTAGGCGGAAAATTAGCATTGCTTCAACTTAGACATAAGCTTCAAATTAAATCATGTGGAGCGAAGCAAACTGATATGAACGATTTTCAAAGCGATGTCTGAATTTAATTTCTGTCGCTCTGTATGATTATTTAAGATTTGTCTTAATACTTTTTTATTTATCCTGTAGATTTGATATTTTAGGTTCGAAATTGATTAAGTTAATAGCATTGCGGCTAAGGCTGGTACTTATCGTTTTGCACAGTTGAAAACACACATTTTTCACGGTAACTTTTTGGAAATACTACAAAAATTTCGATGAAAGCATAATACTTTTGTCCCACCGAATGAAATCAGCAAGTTTTCTCCTTCAAAATCTATTATTTAAAAAAGTAATCTCGAAAAAAAAGTACCAGCCATAAAAGAGAAAACTAAACCTAATTTTGACTTTCAATGGCTCTTCTGGAAGAATGACCATGGAATGGAATGAACATCAAATTTGAGGAAAGCAGTCAGCGTTTTTTTTTTCTTAAATCCCTTTATGCTTTCAACATTAAAACCAATTGTTTAGCTGATTAGTAGAGTTTTACAATACTATAAACTATTTTTTTAACCATATAAGCATATCTAAATGAATATTTACAAACCGATCTGAAATAACTCCTCCGATTGGTATACCAATAAATTGTCCAATGTTGTTTAGGGTACCAACAAGCGACAGCTTCCATTCATCCGAGCAGAAAATTTTAAACTGAAAATTAAACAATTTATTAATAGACATCTTCTTATATATAAAAATCAATTTGTGTTTGTTTGTAGGTTTGTTTGTTTGTGTGTTCCTTATAGATTCAGAAACGGCTGAACCGATTTTCTTGAAATTTTCACAGATGGTGCACAATGATCCCGTGGTGAAAACATTACTACAGTACTAAATTTTTATACCCACCACCGAAGGATTAGGGTATATTCATTTTGTCATTCCGTTTGCAACACATCGAAATATCCATTTCCGACCCTATAAATTATATATATTCTTGATCAGCTTAAAAATCTAAGACGATCTAGACATGTCTGTCTGTTGAAATCACGCTACAGTCCTTAAAAGTAGAGATATTGAGCTGAAATGCACAGATTCTTTTTTTGTCCATAAGCAGGTTAAGTTCGAAGATGGGCTATATCGGACTATATCTTCATATAGCCCCCATATAGACCGATCCGCCGATTTAGGGTCTTAGGCCCATAAAAGCCACATTTATTATCCGATTTTGCTGAAATTTAGGACAGTGAGTTGTGTTAGGCCCTTCGACTTCCTTCGTTAATTTGGCCCAGATCGGTTCAGATTTGGATATAGCTGCCATATATACCGATCCTCCGATTTATGGTGTTAGGCCCATAAAAGCCACATTTATTGTCCGATTTTGCTGAAATTCGGGACAGTGAGTTGTGTTAGGCCCTTGGACATCGTTCTTTAATTTAGTCCAGATCAGTTCAGATATGGAACAGATATGGTGTTAGGCCCATAAAAGCCACATTTATTCTCCGATTTGGCTGAAATTTGGTACAATGAGTTGTGTTAGGCCCTTGGACATCTTTCTTCAATTTGGTCCAGATCGGTTCAGATTTGGATATAGCTGCCATATAGACCGATTTTTTAATTTATGGTTTTGGGCCCATAAAATGCTCATTTATTGTCCGATGTTGCCGAAATTCGGGACAGTGAGTTGCGTTACGCCCCTTGACATACTTCTGCAACATCGCACAGATCAGTCCAGATGTGGATATAGCTGCCATATAGACCGATATCTAGGTTTTAGGTTTTGGTGCCATAAAAGACGCATTTATTGTGGTGGCTGAAATTTGAGATAGTGAGTTTGGTTATGCTCTTCGACGTCCTTCTTCAATTTGGCCCAGATCGGTCCAGATTTGAACATAGCTGCCATATTGACCGATCTCTCGATTAAAGGTTTTGGGCCCATAAAAGAGGCATTTATTGTCCGATTTCGCCGAAATTTTGGATAGTGCTTTGTGTTAGGCTCTTCGACATTTTTATGCAACTTGGCCCAAATCGGTCCAGATTTGGGTATAACTGCCATGTGGATCGATATCTCGATTTAAAGTCTTGGCCCCCTAAAAGGCGCACTTATAATCCGATTTCACTGAAATTTCACACAGTGACTTATGTTAGGCTTTCCAACATCCGTGTCGTATATAGTTCAAATCGGTTTATTTTTAGATATAGCTAGTGTACTTAATAATATTTGGTCCAAATCGGAACATATTTTGATATAACTGATATGGGACATAAAGTATGAAATTTTCACCGAATTTTGATGAAAGGTGGTTAAATATATACCCGAGGTGGTGGGTATCCAATGTTTGGTCCGGCCGAACTTAACGCCTTTTTACTTGTTTGATATCGGACTCTTCCCCTTACCTTAATTTTCAGAAACGCGAGATCTCGGAGATGGGTGGTGCAATTTAAGCGAAATTTTGTGTGCTCTCTTATAGTAACCTAAAAACAAAAATTTGGTATCCAAATTTCGGAAGGGGTACCTAGGAGGGCCGCCCCAACCCCAAATATATATATAGTCCAATCACGACAATATGGGACTCAAATAGAGTAGCAAACGTATTTCATATCCAATCGTCGGATCAAGTGTTTGGGGGACCACCCCAATCCCCAAAACCCCCCTAAATCGGACATATTTACCGACAATGGCAATATGGGACTCAAATGAATGATATTTGCGAGTGGATTATGAATTTGATATCCAAATGTAGGACCAAATTTTTGGTCAAAACAGCCTCCAAAAGGGTCATGTTTGTCGACTATGGAAATATGGGGCTCAAATGAAAGGTAATTGGGAGTAGACTATGAATGTGATATCAACATTCGGGACCAACTGTCTAACCGACGTCCCACCCGCAAATAGGACGTATTTGCTGACCATGACAATTTGGGTCTTAAAGGGAGTGGAGCTCGATATTGATAGTTTTTAGGGCCCATACCCCAAACCGGACATATTTGCTGAATTTTGCAATAAGGGGTTTAAATGAGATTAACAAACGTATTTGATATCCAATTTTGTGGCCAATGGCAATATGGGGTTCAAATAAATGATATTTGGGAGTAAAGCAAGTTGCTGATATATTTTCAGGGCAAAATGTTTGGGCGACCACCTCACTCCCCAAAACACTCCTAAATCGGACATATTTACCGGCCATGCCAATGTGGGGCTCAAATGAAAGGTATTGGGGAGTAGAGCACCAAATTGATACCCACTTTCGGAACCAATTTTCTGGGTTTCTACACTTTCCCCAAAAACAACCCACAAACAGCAATTATTTACTGACCGACGCAATATGGGGCTCAAATAAAGGTATTTTGGTGTATAATATGAATCTGATATCCAAAAGTGGACATCACCCCCCAAATAGTAAAAATTTACCGACCATGGTAATATGTGGCTCAAATGAAAGGTATTTGAGATTAGAAAACGAACTTAATAAACAATTTTGGGGTCAAGTGCTTGGGGGACGCCTCATTCCACAAAACATCCCTTAAACCAATGGCAATATGGGGTTTTAAAAAATGGTTTTTGAGGACAGAGCACGATGCTTATATTTTTTCAGGGCGATGTGTCTGGGGGACCACCTCACCCCACAAAACATCCCTAAATTGGACATGTATATCTACCGATCTTGGCAATTTGGGGCTTAAATGAATGGTATTTGGGAGTAGGACACGACATTCATACCCACTTCGGGACCACGTTTCTGGGGGTCCACGCCACCCCTTAACCCACCAACCACCAACCTGGGGCACTCCCCACTACCAAAATCCATATGAGAATATCGGGCTCCAATAAAGTCTTTTAAGTTAAAATTAGTCTTAAACATCCAAATTTAAATGACCATAAATTCTCCGAGCGAATTCATAGACGAATAAAGATCATATGTTATTCAGATAAAGGCATTTATATTGTTATACTGTTTCTCAAGCTATTGGGTTGCCCAAAAAGTAATTGTCGGTAATATATTGTAGTAGTAATATAGTCGGCGTTGACAATTTTTTTCAACGGCTTGTGACTCTGTAATTGCATTCTTTCTTCTGTCAGTTATCAGCTGTTACTTTTAGCTTGCTTTAGAAAAAAAGTGTGCGAAATTTTGTTTACATTTGTTTGTTTGGCGTCAATTTTAATATGGGTACCACATATATTGAAAGAAATTCATTTAACAAACCGAATCAACGCTTGTGATATGCACCTTAAACGCAATGAATTCGATCCGTTTTAAAACGAATCATAACTGGAGATGAAAAATGGATTGTTTACAACAACGTTAGTCGAAAACGATCATGGTCCAAGCATGGTGAACCAGCTCAAACCACTTCAAAGTCTGATATCCACCAAAAGAAGGTTATGCTGTCTGTTTAGTGAGATTGGAAGGGTGTGGTATATTTTGAGCTGCTTCCAAGGAACCAAACGATTAATTTATTGTCAACAATTGCACAAATTGAATACAGCCATCAAGGAGAAGCGACCAGAATTGGTCAATCGTAAAGGTGTCATATTCCACCAGGACAACGCTAGACCGCACACATCTTTGGTCACTCGCCAAAAACTGAGTGAGCTTGGCAGGGAACTTTTGATGCATCCACCATTTAGCCCTGACCTTGCACCATCAGACTACCATTTATTTCGATCTTTGCAGAACTCCTTAAATGGTAAAACTTTCGGCAATGATGAGGCTGTAAAATCGCACTTGGTTCAGTTTTTTGCAAATAAAGGCCAGAAGTTCTATGAGCGTGGAATACTAAATTTGCCAGGAAGATGGCAAAAGGTTATCGAACAAAATGGCAATTATTTATTTGATTAAAGTTCATTCTAAGTTTTATTAAAAATGCATTTACTTTCTTTTAAAAAATCCGCAATTACTTTTTAGGCAACCCGATATATACACATACTATTTTCGTAGCATGGTATTTCACTAAAAGCTCTTTAATTGTCAAAACTAAATATTCAAAGGATAATTTTTTTCCATATAAAAGAAGGCGCAGCGGAGCGGGCCCTGTCCAGCTAGTCAATAATACAATATATTAACGGTATAAAATTATTTTTTCTAGAAAATAAGTGTTTTGTATTATACTCTACACCACTACTGTGGCACAGGGTATTATAACTTAGTGCATTTGTTTGTAACACCTAGAAAAAGGATAGATAGACCCATTGATAAGTATACCGATCGACTCAGAATCACTTTCGATTTAGCTATGTCCGTCTGTCTGTCTGTTTGTCCGTCTGTCCATGTTAAAATGTGTACAAACTACAGGTCGCAGTTTTCATCCGATCGTCTTCAAATTTGGTAGAAGCATGTTCTTCGGACTAGAAACGAAGCCTATTGAAATTGGAAAAAATCGGTTCAGATTGGGATATAGCTCCCATATATATGTTCGTCCGATTTGTATTTTCTTTTGACTCTCGACATTACTTTTGAATATCATAGAAATCAGTTCAAAGTTAGATATAGCTCTCATATATATATTTATAGCCCGATTGCAACTTCTAGAGCAAGTGCATTTATTGACCCATCCTGCCAAAATTTTGCAAAACGCTTTTCTCGACGACTGCCGCAGAATCTATGAAGTTTGCTCGAAATCGGTTCAGATTTAGGTATAGTTCCCATAGATATGTTCGTCCGATTTTGAAAATCCTCATTTTTTAACTGATTCTCTCGCTTTTTATCTAAAGCAGGACACTCTTTCAACAATATTTGCTTAAACGTTATAACAGAAAATGTATTAACCAACACATAGCTACCTTCTTACTATTCTGGGATTAATTGTGTTTATTATACCCTCCACCATAAGATGGGGGGTATACTAATTTCGTCATTCTGTTTGTAACTACTCGAAATATTCGTCTGAGACCCCATAAAGTATATATATTCTTGATCGTCGCGACATTTTATGTCGACCTAGCCATGTCCGTCCGTCCGTCTGTCTGTCGAAAGCACGCTAACTTCCGAAGGAGTAAAGCTAGCCGCTTGAAATTTTGCACAAATACTTCTTATTAGTGTAGGTCGGTTGGTATTGTAAATGGACCATATCGGTCCATGTTTTGATATAGCTGCCATATAAACCGATCTTGGGTCTTGACTTCTTGAGCCTCTAGAGTGCGCAATTCTTATCCGATTGGAATGAAATTTTGCACGACGTGTTTTGTTATGATATCCAACAACTGTGTCAAGTATGGTTCAAATCAGTCCATAACCTGTTATAGCTGCCATATAAACCGATCTTGGGTCTTGACTTTTTGAGCCTCTAGAGTGCGCAATTCTTATCCGATTGAAATGAAATTTGGCACCACGTGTTTTGTTATTATATCCAACAACTGTGCCAAGTATGGTTCAAATCGGTCCATAACCGGATATAGCTGCCATATAAACTGATCTTGGGTCCTGAATTCTTGAGCCTCTAGAGGGCGCAATTCTTATCCGATTGGAATGGAATTTTGCACGACGTGTTTTGTTGTGATACCCAACAAGTGTGCCAAGTATGGTTTAAATCGGTCTATAACCTGATATAGCTGCCATATAAACCGATCTTGGGTCTTGACTTCTTGAGCCTCTAGAGGGCACAATTCTTATCCGATTTGAATGAATTTTTGCACGAAGTATTTCGTTATGATATCCAACAACTGTGCCAAGTATGGTTGAAATCGGTTTATAACCTGATATAGCTGTCATATAAACAGTTCTGGGGATTTGACTTCTTGAGCTTCTAGAGTGCGCAATTCCTATCCGATTTGGCTGAAATTTTGCATGAGGTATATTATTTTTACTTTCAACAACTGTGTCAAATAAGGTTCAAATCGGTTTATAACCTGATATAGCTGCCATATAAACCGATCTGGGATCTTGACTTCTTGACCCCTAGAGGTCGCAATTATTATCCCATATGCCTGAAATTTTGTACGACGGATCCTCTCATGACCATCAACAAACGTGTTTATTATGGTCTGAATCGGTCTATAACCCGATACAGATCCCATATAAATCGTTCTCTCTATTTTACTTCGTGAGCCCCAATGGGCTCAATTCTTATACGAATTGGCTGAAATTTTACACAGGTCTCCAACATATAATTTAATTGTGGTCCGAACCGGACCATATCTTGATATCGTTTTAATAGCAGAGCAACTCGTTTCTTATATCCTTTTTTGTCTAAGAAGAGATGCCGGGAAAAGAATTCGACAAATGCGATCCATGGTGGAGGGTATATAAGATTCGGCCCGGCCGAACTTAGCACGCTTTTACTTGTTTGTATTTTAAAGTTATTTGCTTCATTTAAAATTTCTTAATGTGGAGTTTGAGAATTGTTCAAGGGCAATTGATACTGAAATTTACGAATATATCTTGTGAAAAAATATATTTATAAGCTTTACATAATATGATCTCTGTGCAGTTGTATTTCCTTTATCGACTGATAAATTCATATCATAGATATTCACAGCATAGCTAGTGCATCGGCTATAAAACTCGCGTAACGGGCGTTAACTAAGGCTTAAAATTTTAGGATTGAAAAGTATTAAACATCTCTTCTTCCTTGGCGATTATGGTTAAGATGGGATCTTAAATACTAAATTTCCCATGAATATTTCATTAAGAAAGAGGGGATATTTCTTCCTATCAATGAGTGCAGTCCGACTTAAGTTTAAGCTCAATGATAAGGGGCCTCCTTTTTTAGGCCGAGTTCGAACGTGCCGCATCGCGACATCACTTGGTAGAGGAGTTTTTAACATGGCAGGATACCTCACAAATGTAGCCAGCATTAGCAAGGGGATAACCACCATTGACATCTTTTCTGATGTTCACGCCGTGATTTGAACCCAGGCATCCGGCATCACAGGCGGATATGGTAACCTCTGCGCCACGGTGGCCTCCGTTTAGATATGATCACAGTTGGATATAGGAGTTGTGTTGATCTATCTTTTATTCAGAGCTTTTTTACATTTTTTCGCTTTAATTTATGTATTTTTAAATATTTCTGTCATTTCAACCATCATTTTTCATATATCTTCTAAATATATTTACTATTTTTATACCCTCCACCATAAGATGGGGGGTATACTAATTTCGTCATTCTGTTTGTAACTACTCGAAATATTCGTCTGAGACCCCATAAAGTATATATATTCTTGATCGTCGTGACATTTTATGTCGATCTAGCCATGTCCGTCCGTCTGTCCGTCCGTCCGTTCGTCCGTCTGTCTGTCGAAAGCACGCTAACTTCCGAAGGAGTTAAGCTAGCCACTTGAAATTTTGCACAAATACTTCTTATTAGTGTAGGTCGGTTGGTATTGTAAATGGGCCATATCGGTCCATGTTTTGATATAGCTGCCATATAAACCGATCTTGGGTCTTGACTTCTTGAGCCTCTAGAGTGCGCAATTCTTATCCAATTGGGATGAAATTTTGCACGACCTGTTTTGTTATGATATCCAACAACTGTGCCAAGTATGGTTTAAATCGGACCATAACCTGATATAGCTGCCATATAAACCGATCTTGGGTCTTGACTTCTTCAGCCTCTAGAGTGCGCAATTCTTATCCGATTGGAATGAAATTTTGCACGACGTATTTCGTTATTATATCCAACAACTGTGCCAAGTATGGTTCAAATCGGTCCATAACCTGATATAGCTGCCATATAAACCGATCTGGGGTCTTGACTTCTTGAGCCTCTAGAGTGCGCAATTCTTATCCGATTGGAATGAAATTTTGCACGACGTGTTTTGTTATGATATCCAACAACTGTGCCAAGTATGGTTCAAATCGGTCCATAACCTTATTTAGGTGTCATATAAACCGATCTTGGGTCTTGACTTCTTGAGCCTCTAGAGGGCGCAATTCTTATCCAATTTGAATGAATTTTGGCACGTAGTATTTTGTTATACTATTCAACAACTGCGCCAAATATGGTTCAAATCGGTTCATAACCTGATATAGCTGTTATATAAACAGATCTGGGGACTTGACTTCTTGAGCCTCTAGAGTGCGCAATTCTTATCCGATTGGAATGAAATTTTGCACGACGTGGTTTGTTATGATATTCAACATCTGCGCCAAATATGGTTCAAATCGGTTCATAACCTGATATAGCTGTTATATAAACAGATCTGGGGACTTGACTTCTTGAGCTTCTAGAGGGCTCAATTTCTATCCGATTTGGCTGTAATTTCACAAGACGTTTTTTATTGTTACTTTTAACAACTATGTCAAATAAAGTACAAGTCGGTTCATAACCTGATATAGCTGCCATATAAACCGATCTGGGATCTTGACATCTTGAGCCTCTAGAGGTCGCAATTATTATCCGATTTGCCTGAAATTTTGTACGACGGATTCTCTCATGACCATTAACATACGTGTTTATTATGGTCTGAATCGGTCTATAGGCCGATACAGCTCCCACAGCTCTTGAGCCCACAAAGGGCGCAATTCTTATTCGAATTGGCTGACATTTTACACAGGTCTCCAACATATAATTTAATTGTGGTCCAATAAGATTCGGCCCGGCCGAACTTAGCACGCTTTTACTTGTTTTGCCTAAGAAGAGATGCCGGGAAAAGAACTCGACAAATGCGATCCATGGTGGAGGGTATATAAGATTCGGCCCGGCCGAACTTAGCACGCTTTTACTTGTTTATGATAACATGTTATAGGCCAGGCATTTATGGCAACCTTAGTTGTCGTTTTTTCTCCGAAGTGGAGTCAAGCTTAATGCCTATGAAAATTAAGTTAAGGTGAAAGATTTGATTGATTAATTTGATTAAATATATTGATTAAAATATTTCTGCACTTTATTTTTGCACTCCATGTTCATATTTTGCTATATGTAACGGGCGTAACATTCTTAAACAGATTTTTTTCGTAGTTAATATAAAGTTGTTCAAAAATATATACGGTAACAAGAGACCTTTACGATATCTACTTATTTTCTGAAATTTGTCAATAAAAATTGACAGAAGTTCGTTCGAAAAAAAAAACACCCACATAAAAGTTGATACAAAACGTGTTCATTTCAATACTGATAGTTAAGTATAACCGTATGGTAACAAATCAATACCGCATGTAAAGGACGAAATATAAAATGAGAGTACCGCTTGGTTATAGCTTTACTACAGAACTGGTATTGGTTTTGATACCTATCTGCCAATGGTTTCAGTACAAAACCGTTATTGGTTGGAAAAACCAAAATTAAAGACTATTGAAAACAATTTTAATCTTATTTTTTATATGTCTTAATAGTTACATTTAAATAATTAGAACAAGTAAACGCGTGCTATGTTCGGCCGGGCCGAATATTATATACCCTTCATCATGGATCGCGTTTGTCAAGTTCTGTGCCCGGCATGTATTTATATGCAATCAAAGCATTATGGATGTAAATTGCTATGCAATTGGAGCTGTATCTGTTTACTTGGTTACTATATGGAGATCATAGTAGAATTCATTGTGCAAAATTTCAGCCAATCAGATAAGAACTGCGGCCTATAGGGGAACAAGAAGAATAATCGGGAGATCGGTTTATATCGGAGCTATATCAGGTTTTTGACCGATCCAGACCATATATGGTATGTATGTTAGCGGTTACAGGAGAAGTCATTGTGCGAAATAACATTCAAATCGGATAGAAAATGCGCCCTCTAGATGCTCAAAAAGTATAATCGGGGGATCGGTTTATTTGGGACCTATAACAGGCTTTGGGCCGATTCGGACCATACTTGATGCATATGTTGAATATCATAGAAAAATTCACAATTCGAAATTTTCTCCTTCAAAAGTTTGCGTGCTAATGACAGACGGAAGGACATCGCAAGATCTACCCAGTTTGTCGAGACTGTCAAGAATATGTATGCACTGTGGGATTGCAGATCAATATTTCGAAGTTTTACAAACGGAAATTAATATAACCACCGTGACCAACATCGACCCTTTGTATTTAGCAATTGATTCCATATCAGTTGATTACCAGAAATGGTTTTGATATGAATACACCAAAACAAAAAAACAAACACTTCCCTTGTCAATGTAGAAATCAGGAAGAGAAAATGGACTTGGTTGGATCATATCCTACGCCGACCGCGCGATTAGATAGCTAGAAATGTCCTAGACTGGAACCCGCAAGGACAGCGAGGGAAGAAACGCCCGAAAAACACATGGCTCCGCTGTACGAAAAGGAAGTTTGAATCAACCCATACATCGTGGCGAAAAAGCTCGATGGAGAAAGCTTGTTGATGCCTGAACAGATTACTATTGGACATATTTTATTGTAATATACAATAGTTCCTACCGTTGAACCATTTAGATCGCTTCAAAAAGCCCAATAACTTGCGAATGTTCACATCCGCTCAATCAGATAGGTTCTCAAAGAAATGAGAACCTAACGTTGTTCTATAGTCTGTTCTTCTTCGATGTCCTTACAGCTTCTATAATAGTCGTTGCTGGAAACATTCAGTCTGTCAACATATTTTCCGATTAGACAGTGACCTGTCATGACGGACACAATGACTAAGAGGTCTGTTATAGCCAATGACAGCAAAGCAGTAGACCTCTTCAATTCTCGATTAGGCCACATAGTTTTGGAATGATCACAGCCCCCTCATTGTGACCATCTATCATTCGTTCTCCTTCGGGCCTGGTCCTGAAAACTTAGCTTATATGCCCCTAAAAGCATACCCACAGATTCCAGTTGCCCTGGAATGTGTTAAGTAGTTCTTGGTCTCGCAAGCTCGT
Source organism: Stomoxys calcitrans (assembly GCF_963082655.1). Classification (NCBI taxonomy): domain Eukaryota; kingdom Metazoa; phylum Arthropoda; class Insecta; order Diptera; family Muscidae; genus Stomoxys; species Stomoxys calcitrans. The sequence continues at coordinate 118,691,804 of NC_081552.1, read as the reverse complement.
CCGCCTTACAGTTTTCTGGGATATCTCTGTGATCGACACCCAGAACTGTTCAGCCATCTCGTTGACAGATCTGCGACAATCGAAGGCATTTTTTGTGTTTAGAAACACGTTCTCCAGGGATTTAATGGTTGCCTGGCTGCCTGAGAAGCTATTTATGCCAATCGCCGTAATGACATTATGCCTTAGCCATTCCACTACTCCCTAAATTGGAAGGATCTCCGCTTGATACACACTGCAGTGGTCGGGTATCCTTTTCGATATGACCAGTTCTAGATCTTTAGAGTACACCCCAAAGCCAACCCGATCGTCTAGCTTGGAACTATCCGTATAGAAGTCTATGTAACTTCTGTTACCAGGGATATCGGTTCTATTAGGATTAGTGGTTCAGTACTTTTATCAAAAAGCGGCTTAGGTAGGGTGTAATCCACACTGCCTGGAACATCGGATATTGTATCAAGGATAATACAGTGTCCGTAGCCGCAAAATGACCAATGAGAAAGCTCCCTTAACATTACGGCAGTGGTCCCTGCAATTTGGGTAGCCACAATGTCCAGAGGTATAAGATGTAGCAATAAATTCAGTGCACCGGATGGTGTCGTCCTCAGTGCGGCTGTGATGCACAAACAAGCCATCCTTTGGACCTGGTTAATTATTGTGCAGTAGGTGGATTTTTGAAGCGCCGTCCACCAGACCACGACACCATATAGCATTATAGGTCTGACAACTGCAGTATATACCCAATTCATGACACGCGGTCTAAATCCCCAATTTTTGCCAATGGCTCTCTTGCAGGTGAGTGGCCTTTCTTGCCCTTTCCAAAATGTTGGATTTGAAGTTCAGTTTCCTGTCTAGCAAAACACCCAAGTATTTTGCGCTTTCTGTAAATGGAACATTCTCTCCTCCCAAGGAGATAGGTTCCACTGTAGGCAACTTGTATCTCCTACTGAAAAGAACTACTTCTGTGTTGACGGATTTATACCTAGACCACTTTCGGTAGTCCACTTTACTGATGCACGTAGAGCTTCCTGAAGTATATCTTTTAGAGTGCTGGGAAACTTTCCGCAAACCGCAATTGCCACGTCATCAGCATACGCGACCACTTTTTCTTCCAGAGATAATAATATATTGTTAATGGCTATATTCCAAAGTAGAGGAGACAGTACACCTCCTTGAGGGGTGATGACCCATATTTTTAAATCCACAGATTTCAAGCCTGCCATAATGAATCTTTTAGTAAGTAAGTTATAAATAAACTTTCTTACGGTAGAATTGATGCCTAGAAAATCCAACTTCTTCATAATTGACGTTGATAATACATTATAGAAGCACCTTCAATACCATTGTATATTCCTTGACAGCGAGACAGCCGACTAGGTCGTGAAGGGCTGTTTCAGTGGATTTGCAAATGCAAATTTTGCCCATCTACTGAGGAACAGGGGCAAACTCACATTTCAATGAGTGCAGTCCGATTCAAGTTTAAGCTCAATGATAAGGGGCCTCCTTTTTAAAGACGAGTCCGAACGGCGTTTCGCAGTGCAAAACCTCATTGGAGAGAAATTTTACTTGGCATAGTACCCCACAAATGTTACCAGCATTAGGAGGGGAAAACTACCGCTAAAAATTTTTTCTGATGGTCTCGTCAAGATTCGAACCCAGGCGTTTAGCGTCATAGGCGGACATGTTAACCTCTGCGTTACGGTGGCCTCTCAGAGCGCCATTACTATTGGGTTGCCCAAAAAGTAATTGCGGATTTTTCATATAGTCGGCGTTGACAAATTTTTTCACAGCTTGTGACTCTGTAATTGCATTCTTTCTTCTGCCAGTTATCAGCTGTTACTTTTAGCTTGCTTTAGAAAAAAAGTGTAAAAAAAGTATATTTGATTAAAGTTCATTCTAAGTTTTATTAAAAATGCATTTACTTTCTTTTAAAAAATCCGCAATTACTTTTTGGGCAACCCAATATATGCATGCTGCTGCCGCGACAGGCGATCTCCAGGGATCTTTGCCTTAAGATATGTTTCTATCAACCTCTCAAGAGTCTTCAGCATAAAGGATGACAGACTAATAGGACGAAAATCTTTCGCATTCTTGTGGTAGGGTTTCACTGCTTTCGGAATGAAAATGACCTTAGTGTCCTTCCATCCCACAGGTATAAATGACATTCTGATACAATCAGAGTATATCTCCCTAAGCCAGGGAACCAGTCTATCAGACACAGCTTGTAATTCAGCCGGTGATACATCATCAGGACCTGGCGACTTAAAGGAGTCGAAACTTCTCATCGCCTTAAGGATTTTCGGCTCAGACACAATTTCGCTAACGGTATCCGATGAATGCATATCAGTGACAACCTCTTCTGGCGCCACGTTTTCCGTTGGAGAATTTCCCAGAAAATGTATATCAACGAGTAGTTCTAGTGTTTCCTCACTAGACATTGTCCATACATCCTCAGACTTCTGGATATACCCCATCGTAATGGGTCTCGAGGGCAGAATTTCCTTAGCTTAGAGGCCTCAGATGTATCCTCCACGGAGCTGCAGAATTCTACCCAGGATTTGCTCTGAGCCTTTCTCAGCTCGCCCTTATATTTTCTTAGCTCAGCCGTATAGATGTCCCAATGGTGCTCTTGTGGATTTTGCTCTGTTGAAGAGTTTTCTGCAGTCCTTCCTTAGACCAACCAGCTCTGGGGTTCACCATGGCGGTCGCTGTTTCCCCCGCGACAGGCGATCTCCAGGGATCTTTGCCTTAAGATATGTTTCTATCAACCTCTCAAGAGTCTTCAGCATAAAGGATGACAGACTAATAGGACGAAAATCTTTCGCATTCTTGTGGTAGGGTTTCACTGCTTTCGGAATGAAAATGACCTTAGTGTCCTTCCATCCCACAGGTATAAATGACATTCTGATACAATCAGAGTATATCTCCCTAAGCCAGGGAACCAGTCTATCAGACACAGCTTGTAATTCAGCCGGTGATACATCATCAGGACCTGGCGACTTAAAGGAGTCGAAACTTCTCATCGCCTTAAGGATTTTCGGCTCAGACACAATTTCGCTAACGGTATCCGATGAATGCATATCAGTGACAACCTCTTCTGGCGCCACGTTTTCCGTTGGAGAATTTCCCAGAAAATGTATATCAACGAGTAGTTCTAGTGTTTCCTCACTAGACATTGTCCATACATCCTCAGACTTCTGGATATACCCCATCGTAATGGGTCTCGAGGGCAGAATTTCCTTAGCTTAGAGGCCTCAGATGTATCCTCCACGGAGCTGCAGAATTCTACCCAGGATTTGCTCTGAGCCTTTCTCAGCTCGCCCTTATATTTTCTTAGCTCAGCCGTATAGATGTCCCAATGGTGCTCTTGTGGATTTTGCTCTGTTGAAGAGTTTTCTGCAGTCCTTCCTTAGACCAACCAGCTCTGGGGTTCACCATGGCGGTCGCTGTTTTCCCCTTGGCTTGGCACTAGGGCATGCTGACACAAGCGAGTCATTCAGGGCCTTCGTGATCCGTTTGATCACTATGTTTATATCCTCCGTAGTTTCCACTTTCTGTTCTATAAGGGATAGTGGTCCAGAATTTGTGCCGAAATTCATTCCAATCCGTTTAGCCGAGGGACCACTAATTCAGTATTTTCTCCAAGGCTAAAACTCATATAACGATGATCAGAGAAGCTGTGGCCATCCAACACTTCCCAGTCGCATTTTGTTACACTCATATCTTCCCATACAAAGGTAATCTAATTCCTGGTAATAAAGGTCGGTTTATCCCCTTTATTACAAATCTGCAGATTGGAACTTATAATATATTCGATAAGCAACTCACCCCTTTTCTTGATATCCGAACTTCCTCATATCTGGTGATGTGCATTTGCATCACTTTCTACAATGAAGCAGCTTCAACCTTCAACTTTTCTTTCCTACAGAAACAGCTTCAACCAGCGACTTAAGGTTTGAAGGCGGCATCTCTGAATCGTGTGCCATATATAGGGAAGCCTGCCAGTGATGAGACTTGTTTATTTCAAGGCTGGCTGCTACTAAATCTTCAGTGCTTAGCGACAGAAGAAGAAAAACATTTAGACTACTCTTTGCAAGAATACAGGCTCTGTGTCTCCCATTCCCAGTACCCTTGAGAAGTTAAATCCTGGAATTCGTAGTTCACGAACCATTCCTCCACACACTCATGGTACCTGTATAAGAACCACTTCAAATCCCCCTGCCATCAGGAGGACCGTCATTAAACTTCTTTGAGAAAAATCCCAATGGTACCTACGAACCATTTACACTTTGTTTCAGTGCAGCAGTCATTCCAAATGAACTGGCATCAACTTTGAAGCCTATTCTTGCGTTCGGGGAAGGAGAAGAAAAAGTAGTTGCACCAGTTAATTCCTTTTACACTTCATGAAGGCTTCTTGTGTTTTATCTGTCCACGGAACAGGACGAATATCTTTCTTTTTGCACCGAACAACAAGTTGTTCAAAGGTGCCTGCGTTTCAGCTCCATCTGGTAAAAACTTTCGAAGTACCAAAAATTTAAGAAGAAGCTAATGAATTTTGGCTGGTAGTCCAGAATTGCATCAACTTTTTTCTTCATTGAACTAACACCTTGAGATGACATGGTATGGCCCAAAAAATCGATTTCATTCACAACAAGTTCACATTTACCGGCATTTATTATGGTACCGTACTTCCTAAAACGATCCAATAGTTGCTTAATATGTTCCAAGTGCTTGTATTCAGATTTGAAGAAAACTAGCATATCGCCCAAGTGCACAATGACGAAATCCAATCCTCTAACAACCTTATCTATAAATCGCTGAAAGGTTTGCGCGGCATCACATAGACCGATTGTCATTATTAAAAATTCGAATAAACCAAATGGGGCTATGACAACTGTTTTTGAAATGTCAGCTTCGTTTACTTGGTAGTAGGCCTTCATCAAATGAAATTTGGAAATAATTTGGAATTTGACAGTAACATTCAAAAAAATTCGTTAAGATATTGTATCTATGTACTCTACGTGGCCTAGCTTTAAACTGAGATAAAAAAATCCTTAAAGACAAAAAACGCGTTTTGGAAGAAGATGGCAGAAGTTCAGAAAACCTTTTCATAAAACTATGTCTAACCGTTCAGTTAGAAATCTAAAACAGAGCATCAAAGAGGCAAAGAATGAATCATTAAGTAACTATTTAAGTAAGCTTCATCCAGCTGGTGACAATGACCATAAACTGTGGGCTGCCACAAAATACCTTAAATAACCACAGACGCGAAACGTGCCAATCAAAGATTGCTCCGGAAGCATTTGGACATTTTTTAAAAACCCTTCTCCTTTTGTTCCAACTCTGATAGTGATGCAATCACTGAGTAGCTAGATATGGCATGCCAGATGTCCAAACCAATGAAGCCTTTTCGAGTTAAAGAAATATATTGATGGAAAAATACTAAAACATTATAGTTTATATTAACAATATTGTTTAATGCAATTTTGCGACTATTATATTTCCCTACACAATGGATATACGCAGAAAAAATTATGATTTTGAAGGCCAACAAATGCGAAAAGCTTGTCGCCTATTATGTCGAAACTATTCAAAAGATTATTTCAAACAAGGCTCCTCCCGATTGTTGAATCAGCAAGAATATTACCGGAACATCAGTTCGGATTTCGGCAGAGTCATGGTACTCCTGAACAATGCCACAGGATCATCAAAAACAAGTAAAAGCGTGCTAAGTTCGGCCGGACCGAATCTTATATACCCTCCACCATGGATCGCATTTGTCGAGTTCTTTTCCCGGCATCTCTTCTTAGGCAAAAAAGGATATAAGAAAAGAGTTGCTCTGCTATTAAAACGATATCAAGATATGGTCCGGTTCGGACCACAATTAAATTATATGTTGGAGACCTGTGTAAAATTTCAGCCAATTCGTATAAGAATTGAGCCCATTGGGCCTCACGAAGTAAAATAGAGAGAACTATTTATATGGGATCTGTATCGGGCTATAGACCGATTCAGACCATAATAAACACGTTTGTTGATGGTCATGGGAGGATCCGTCGTACAAAATTTCAGGCATATGGGATAATAATTGCGACCTCTAGGGGTCAAGAAGTCAAGATCCCAGATCGGTTTATATGGCAGCTATATCAGGTTATGAACCGATTTGAACCTTATTTTACACAGTTGTTGAAAGTAAAAATAAAATACGTCATGCAAAATTTCAGCCAAATCGGATAGGAATTGCGTCCTCTAAAAGCTCAAGAAGTCAAATCCCCAGACCTGTTTTTATGACAGCTATATCAGGTTATGGACCGATTTCAACAATACTTGGCACAGTTGTTGGATATCATAACGAAATACTTCGTGCAAAAATTCATTCAAATCGGATAAGAATTGTGCCCTCTAGAGGCTCGAGAAGTCAAGACCCAAGATCGGTTTATATGGCAGCTATATCAGGTTATAGACCGATTTCAACCATACTTGGCATAGTTGTTGAGTATCATAACAAAACACGTCGTGCAAAATTTCATTTCAATCGGATAAGAATTGCGCACTCTAGAGGCTCAAGAAGTCAAGACCCAAGATCGGTTTATATGGCAGCTATATCAGGTTATGGACCGATTTGAACCATACTTGGCACAGTTGTTGGATATCATAACAAAACACGTCATGCTAAATTTCATTCTGATCGGATAAGAATTGCGCACGCTAGAGGCTCAAGAAGTCAAGACCCAAGATCGGTTTATATGGCAGCTATATCAGCTTATGAACCGATTTGAACTATACTTAGCGCAGTTGTTGGATATCATAGCAAAAGCTCAAGAAGTCAAGACCCAAGATCGGTTTATATGGCAGCTATATCAAAACATGGACCGATATGGCCCATTTACAATATTTACATTTGTCCAAAATTTCAAGCGGCTAGCTTTACTCCTTCGGAAGTTAGCGTGCTTTCGACAGACGGACGGACGGACGGATATGGCTAGATCAACATAAAATGTCGCAACGATCAAGAATATATATACTTTATGGGGTCTCAGACGAATATTTCGAGTAGTTACAAACAGAATGTCGAAATTAGTATACCCCCCATCTTATGGTGGAGGGTATAAAAAGTAAATGAAACTCTAGAAAACAAAGAATTTTGCTCAGCAGTCTTCTTAGATATAAAACAGGGACTTTTTATAAGCTAATACAATCGCTTCCGGCCGCCATTTTACTTACTTCTAAAATCATAGCTCCATGAGAGGAAATTTTACGTTAACATTAACGACGAAGATTCCATATTTGGTGTCATAAGGTCTGGTGTACAACAAGGCAGCATGTTGGGGCCTATATTATACTTAATAATTACATCTGATATGCCATCTACCAGTCATGTTACTATTGCCACATACGCGGACGATACTGCTATTTTAGCATCGAGTAATTCCAGTGCAGAAGCTTCGAACATAGCGCAAAAGAAACTTTACGAAATACAAAATTGCGAAATGAGACATGAAAGTTAGTGCCGAAAAATCTACTCATGTAACTTATGGCCTAAGGAGGTGGGATTGTCCTCGTCTTTTATTAAATGGTGTTGCAATACCCACAGCGAACAGCGGTAGACGCCTCAACTGGCAAACACATATAAAAGCCAAAAGAAAGCAATTAAACATAAAAACTCAAAGTCAAAACTTAGTTTAGAAAATAAGATTTTGATCTACAAAATAATTCTAAAGCCTGTTTGGACACATGGAATACAACTTTGGGGAACGGCAAGCATTTAAATATTGAAATCTTGCAAATATATCAATCGAAAACACTTAGATCACTTGTTAAACCACAGTGGTTTGTGGAAAATATATACATAAGTATCTTAATGTTCCAACGGTAGTTGAAGAAATTAGGAACTGCAGTACAAATTATCTAAGTAGACTCAGCAACCATCCAAATGGATTAGTTATAACACTTTTAGATGTTACTTATGAAATCAAAAGACTTAAACGACTACATATTCTAGATATCCCATTTAGGCAATAAATACTTTTTTTTTTTGATTTTGTTTTTAATTTTTATATCTTAAGCTGAAGAGTTACGTATTATATTATTATAAAATAAGATGAGTTTACTTTGTTAAAATAATAATATGTTTTTGTTTTAGGTTCAATAGAACTTAATATTTCCTTCATTGTTATAGACTTACAAAATTTTGCTTATTATTTCCTTGTATATATTGGGTTGCCCAAAAAGTAATTGCGGATTTTTCATATAGTCGGCGTTGACAAATTTTTTCACAGCTTGTGACTCTGTAATTGCATTCTTTTTTCTGTCAGTTATCAGCTGTTGCTTTTAGCTTGCTTTAGAAAAAAAGTGTAAAAAGTATATTTGATTAAAGATCATTCCAAGTTTTATTAAAAATGCATTTACTTTCCTTTAAAAAATTCGCAATTACTTTTTGGGCAACCCAATATATTGCAAATAAAGAACTTCAACAAAAAAAATATATTTTATTTTAATATGTTGTTTTCCCTATAGAGACTATATTGGTTTGGAAAACGACGCTGATGACAGAAGATAAGAAATGCAGTATTCCGTCATGTGGATCTAGATTTCGTGGTATTGTGCCCAAAATGTCAAGATTGGTATTTATTACGATTCACTTAAATATGTATATAAATTATTTGGTTCATTATACTTTTTACAGACGGTAATCACGACTGTGAAGGCAATCCCATGGCAGCCGGTTGTATGTACCGGATTGACCCGATGAATTTCTTCATCGGCAAGGGCTGCCGCCTCAGTGTACCACAACTTGCTACTACAACAACAACAACAACGACTGTGAAGAGAGGCTCACAAAGGAAGGGTATTTTTTTTTCTTTTTCTTAGAAAATATAAATTAAAAAGTAAATAGTTTAAAGCAATATATTACGTGTTTTATCCGCAATTTTATCCAAATAAAAAAAAAAGATTTTTATTAATTCAAAAAATATCAATTATTTCCTTTTATTACTTACTTTACTTACTTTAATTGGCTATGACAGAATATTTCTTCCACTAGCCGAACGTAGAATAGTGTTCCAAGCGCCTCGATCTTCTGCGCTCATTCTAAAATCTCTGACACCAAGTTTCGAGGTGTCTCCCACAACTTGATCTTTCCATCGGGCTTTTGGTCTTCCCGGTTTGCGTGTACCACCGTGTTTGCCTTCAAAAGACATCTTTGCTGGAGCTTTTTTATCCATTCTGACAACATGACCTAGCCAACGCAGCAGTTGTATTTTGATGCGTGTAACTATGCTATCGTCGTCATACAGCTCGTGGTTCATACGTCGCCTATATTCTCCGTTAACGCAAACTGTCCATATATTTTACGAAGAATCTTTCTCTCAAATACTCCAAGCACTGCCTCATCTGCTTTCACAAGTACCCATGCTTCAGAAACATATAACAGCACGGGTAGTATCAGTGTCTTGTAAAGTGTAGTCTTCGTCTGTCGAGAAGTGGCCTTGTTTCTAAACTGCTTACTTAGTCCAACGTAGCATCTGTTTGCCAGTATTATTCTTTGCTTTATCTCAAAACTGGTGTCATTCGTTTCGGTTACGGCGGTGCCGAGGTAGATAAAGTTACTGACTAACTCAAAGTTGTGGTTCCCAACTTTCTCCATGTTCTTTATCTGCTCGGTTGTGCAAGTCTTTTTGGGAGTGGAAACCATCCATTTCGTCTTATCTCCATTTACTGTCAGACCCATTTTCACTGACTCTCTTTCGATTCTTTCAAAGGCTGCAGTTACTACTTCCGGTGACCGACCTATGATATCGATATCGTCGGCATAGGCGAGTAGCATGTGCTCTCTTGTGATTAGTGTGCCATATCTATTCACTTCTGCATCTCGTATAATCTTCTCCAGCAGGGTATTAAAGAGAATACACGAGAGGCTGTCTCCTTGTCTGAAACCTCGTTTGGTATTAAATGATTCGGAGAGATTCTTTCCTATCCTTACTAAGGAACGCGTATCAGCAAGTGTCATCCTGCAGAGTCTTATTAATTTTGCAGGGATACCAAACTCAGACATGGCTTGAAAAACCTTTGAGCGTAAAGGAGTATCGAAGGCGGCTTTGTAGTCAACAAAGAGGTGGTGGTTTTGATTTGTCCTTCTCGGGTCTTTTCCAGGATTTGGCGCAGTGTGAATATCTGGTCTAGGGTGGATTTACCTGGTCTAAAGCCGCATTGATAGGGCCCAATTATCTCATTGACTTTAGGTTTTAATCTTCACATAGTACGCTCGAGAGTATCTTGTATGCGATGGGGAGGAGACTTATTTCTCTGTAGTTGGCACATTCCATCTTGTCTCCTTTCTTGTGTTCGGGACATAGTATGCTGAGGTTCCAATCATCGGGTATGCGTTCTTCGAGCCAGATTGCGCAGATAAGCTGATGCATACGTCTTATCAGCGTGTCGCCTCCGGTCTTAAATAGTTCAGCGGGTAACCCGTCGACTCCTGCTGCCTTGTTGTTCTTTAGTCGGGTTACTGCTACTTTGACCTCATTCTGACTAGGAGGTAAACATTCTATACCATCATCAGGTATTGGTTCTGCGGTATCCTCTTCGCCGCCAACATCGGACACTAGCAGTTGGGTAAAATGTTCTTTCCATATCCTCAGCATGTTGTCTGTGTCAGTTACCAGATTTCCTGTTTTGTCTCTGCAGGAGGATGTGCCTGCACCAAAGCCATCGGTTTGGTGTTTAATTCTTTGGTAGAATTTCCGGACTTCATTCGGACTCCTGTACATCTCAATTCGCTCGCACTCACGCTTTCCATTTCCTTTTTCTTTCTGCGGAATAGACGTTTCTTCTCTCTCCTTTTCTCCCGATACCTCTCCTTCATCTGGCGCTTTGCTACTGATTGCAGGGTTGCTCTATATCCCGCATTCTTGGCTTCATTAGCATCTCGACACTCTTGGTCGTACCATGGGTTTTTTGGAGGAGGCTTCCGGTACCCAAGTACGGATTTCGTGGCATTTTCCATGGAGTGGGCAATAGTTTGCCACTGCGCCATTATATCATCGGAACAAGGAGTGCTTTCATCAAGCAGTTGGGTCAGTCGAGTGGAGTATGCCGCTGCAATTTGTTGTGTCTGCAGCTTTTCAATGTCCAGCTTCCGTGCAGTGTCAGATCGTACTTTCCTCGCCATGTTCAAACGGGTGCGAACCTTTGCTGCAACAAGGTAATGATCCGAATCTATATTCTCTCCACGGATCGATAGTACATCTAACATGCTGGATGAATGCCTTCCATCTATCACAACGTGATCAATTTGGTTTCTCGTGTTTTGATCGGGTGACAGCCATGTGGCTTTGTGGATATTTATATGTTGAAATCTGGCGCTACTAACTACCATGTTTTTTGCCGCTGTGAAATCTATCAGCCTCAACCCATTACTGGACGTTATCTCGAGGAGGCTAAACTTTCCGACTGTTGGACCAAAAATTTCTTCCTTCCCTATTTTCGCATTAAAATCTCCCAAAACGATTTTAATATCATGGGCGGGGCAGCGGTCATATTCTCTCTCTAGGCGCTCGTAGAAAATATCCTTGGTCTGCTCGTCTTTGTCTTCCGTCGGGGCATGGGCACAAATAAGACTGATGTTGAAGAATTTGGCTTTTATGCGGATTGTGGCTAGCCTCTCATCCACCGGAGTAAAGCTGGAGACTAGGTGTTTCAGTCTTCGACTAACCACAAATCCGCAGCCAAATTCATGCCTCGTGTTATGGCAGCTATAGTATAGTTTGTCACCGTTTGGTGTTGTAGTGACGCCATTCCCAGTCCATCGCACTTCCTGTAAGGCGGTTATGTCTGCCTTGTACAATACTTCTCTAATACATCCGCCAGCGCGTATACTACACCTTCTCTATAAAGAGTGCGGACATTCCAGGTGCAGATCCGCAAATCATGGTTTGCGTGGGTCGTCAACGTTGGGGGGTCCGTTTTTTACTATTCCTTTGTTTTTCATAGTAGTTCTATGTTGTGGGATTGCATGTATCCCTCGTTGTGGTGAGCCGCTTGCTCCAAGATCCGACTCTCGCCGCCAGCCGCCCCTAACCTGGGAACAGACGCTGATGTTGGCCATTGGTTATTTGAAGGCGCCAATAACTCGCCTTGTCATCTCGAGTATCATTGGCACTCAGTATTTAGTTAAGAGTCAGTGCCACCTGACTCCTCACTGAGACTCTCCCCTCGAAAATCGCTGACTGCCCGCGGCCGCATTTGCAGCTACTCCGCATAAAAACGGAGCTTTTCACCATCCGCAACCTGTGGACGCGCCCGGTAGCTTTCAGCTAAGCTTCCCGTGATAACGAATCATCCCGTATCGGCCGGGATTTCATTTTTTTGAATTCGTAAAAATGTTATTTGAAAGAGAGGACAACTTTCAAATAAATTGGTCTATTGAGTAAATAACCGCTTTAATTGGATTTTTGAGCTTGTCATAAATCCAAATTGCAAAATAGTTAATCAATTATACAAATTCGTTTATAGGTCCGATTTCAGTGCATTTTTTAATTGCATGTACAAATTTCTTAATTGAACTAAGTTTTTAAATTTTTTCTGTGTATTTACCATCGATTCTCAACATCTTATAACCCACAAAGCAACGGTTTGTTGGTGAAAACGCCAAGGGGATTAGCTCTGAAGGAAAATGGATGTGGAAAATATTTCTCGATATAGAAATATTTTCCTCGCAATGCACGTTTGCCAGGGAGGGGGAAAACCGAAAACACACTCACTATTGGATGGGAAAAGAATTCTCTGAAATGGAGGTTGAACGAACCCCTTACCAGGAACAAAACACACGCAAAGTAGGAAGCAGGAAAGCTGATGCGTGTGGGTGCATACAAATGAAAATATCTGCTATATTTAGAAGGTAAATTAGTAACAATTGGAGAGATTTCACAGAATTTTAAAAGCGTTTTATTCTATCCGGTGAAAAGAAGAAGATTTGAAAACATCAGTTGCAGGATTGGTTTATGTTCAATCGTTGAAAATTTCTGATGACTTCTTCACAACTCTAAAATTGGATGATATAACTTCTCTTGTAACATTTCTTCGGAAAACTATGTCTGATTTGCAACCAACATCAACATCAATACATTCCAACAATAAGCCTTCTGTAAACAAGGACGTCTCAAAATGCTCGCATGCTTGGATTCTAATTAATTCAAAAACCAAATCTTTGGGACAGAAATATTCTGGCCCATATGAAATCTGTAAAAGAACTCCGAAATTTTTCCAAATTAGGATAAATGATAAATTTGAAAATGTCTCGATAAATAGACTTAATGCAGCATTTACTGATTAAGAATTATTTTTAAACTCCAGTTTGATTGCTAAATTTTGTATCATAAATCTTAGTTTAAATTCAGGGGGAGTTATGTATGGGATTTTCTACACTTCCATCGTCAACAATTGTATCGACTTTTGTGGAATATTTTTTCATCCTTAAAAATGGTTTTATCAAACAACACGTTTGTCTGTTAAATAAAAAATCTTAAATTTTTGTTATAAAATTTACTTTTTCCTTCAATCGATACCCAAATTCTGGTTAAAAGCGTGAATCGAGGATTGGGAGCAATTGCACATCCAAAGGAGGGCCCACGAATTACAAAATCATGCAAAACTATTTTAGTTTTTAAAACATAATTATATTGCCTTCTTAATGTACATACATTTTTTTCCATTGAAGTTTAGTGCCAAAATTAAAAATCTATATATTAATGGCGAGAATATTGCCATTTTATTTGCTCGACATGTGTACGTAAAATATTTGATTGGCTGTATATGTACCCATATACCACAGCAAATGCCATAGGGTTCCTTAGCATTTGTCTCTTTTAAGACGGAATCTAACAAAGTTAAAAAGGCGTCGGCGGTAGGATGCACCCCGGCTTAACTCCTTTATCGATCCCAAAAAGACGGATCTCTTTTCAATTGAAAAGGACTGAAACTTCATACAGCATTCCTATACAGCTCCCTAATTGGCGTCACGATCTTTTCTGGGATGAGCTCATTCAATAGCATGCTCCACATAGACCTTCGCCCCTCTTTGGGGTCGTGACCATGATTTCCTTTTTCCATTCTGAGGGAATAATATTTGCATCTCAGGCCTCTCTGATCATTGGGGTGATTAATTGAGAATTGGGGTGTGCTCCTTACCGTAACAGTTCGGCAGGTACGTTGTCAGGACCGGCTGATTTGCCTTTTTTGAGTGAGACAAAAACGACCGCAATTTCTTCGCAGGTTGGTGAGACTTTATATAATTCCCTGCGTGCATTTCAGCGCACTGGGGGAATAAGAGGATCGTAGCTTACGTCCTCGGTTGTTGGTCCTTCGGAGCTGAATAATCAGCGCCATCGCTATATTTGCAGTTCGAGCGTTGTTAATTCCGATCCGTCCTCATATTTTATCGTTGCCATTGGCCTGATATTTTTGCTTGTTTTATTGACTCGTAAACGCCACGTATGTTTCAAATATTAGCTGCATTTTCGGCTTGTTCTGCTAGCATATTAAAACATATTCGCTTATTAGTTACCGAACTATTGATGTTGAGTATTAAATTCGTACTGATCATTTATTGAAAATTTATAAACTACAATAATTCTTATCCTAATTAAAAAAAAGACAACTATATAACTTAAACTAGCTCTTTCTCTTTCAATCTTAAACCTAAACTGACCAATCGAAATACGCCACGAAACATAACCAAATATTCTACAACCGCAGACCAACCAGCCTAAGCCACGATCCTAAACAAACATTAGATAGCATTATCATGGTCTTTAAATGAGTGGAAAATTCCATTCACACAGTTTTTACTTCCTTATCACAACTCAATTTTAATTACCCTGACAATATGTATCTGCTCGATGCATCAATGTTTGCTATCCCAAATCATAAAATACCATTGACGCTCATAGATTTATTTTAGGTTACATTTTTAGAGAATCAACAAAAGCCTGTTCCATGAACATTTTCCCGGGGCCTAAAAACTAAATATTATACCATTTCTGTTGGCTGATGAGGAGTGAAATCTATCTTAACGATATTTTGCTTGCGCTTTGGATTCGCCTAGTTCCATATCAGCCTTAAAAGATAATGACACCATCAATCGACCATCATCTCGAATAACGGTCGATTTTTCAAAATTCTGCATGCACCACTGGTCATCATTTGTACACTGATCTTCTGCTTCCACTTCCTCTACTTCCCAAAAACGTTCAAGGTTCGTCGCAGCCACCTGCACTTTTTCCACTTTGCTTATTCCATTGGATAGAGCTCCAGATACTATCCAACCAAGTTTCGTTTGTTGTGAGAACGGACCGCTTACTCTCTTCTGTCCTTTTTCCATTATGTCGGCGTAAATGTCTCCACCGATTATTAGATCAATGCGATCGGATTTATTGAAGAATGGATCAGCCAACATACAGTTTCGCCATTGCTTCATATCTATGTCGAAGGATTTACCTGGCTGCTGGCTCATTATCGTAGGTAGTACCATCGCCTGTGAATTGAATACATGTTTGCTAAGAAATCTTGGCTTTATAACTAAGTCCACTTTGTACTTCGACACACCAACCAAAGTACCACCCAAGCCGTGTATTTCCGTTTTTTCTTTTTTCCTTGGCAATCCCAAAATCTGCGAAGCTTCTTCCGAAATTGATGTTATCTGTGACCCTTGATCTATCATTGCCCGTAGCAACTCAAATTCTCCCGTCGCTGCCCGTACTTTTACCAATGCTGTTGCCAATAAAACTTGTTGTTGTTTTCTCTCAATTACCATAGATGATGTGGGATTAACTTGCTGATTAACGCTTCTTTGGTCACCATTGTGAAGATAATGATGGTGATTACCTCCACATTTGTTGCAGCGCACAACACTATTGCATTTTCTGTCTGTCCTGTGTAAAAGACAAACGAAACAAATTTTTTTTTCGCAGCTACCGCAGGCTTTCTCTCTGCCGGTGTCATTGCCAACATCTTCCTGCATTCTATCACCCCGTGCCCACTTTTCTCACAAAAGTAGCAAAATTTGGTTGACATATTATTTTTGTTTCCATAAATTCTCTTCACGTTCACTTCCTGCTCTCCCGCCGCTTCCAACGCAAGGTATTGTTGTTGCAAAAATTCTAAGACATCATCCAAAGTTTGAATTTCTCTCGGCTTCCTTACTTGTTGCTCATATAGCCGCAACCCATCCTTATCATACTTTCTCACAATTATTCTGGCAATAAATGGTTCAGCATCCTTTGTAGACACATTCATGCCCCTCAACGCCATTACACAGTTTTTGGTAGTGTCAAGCATGCGTCTTATACTTGCCGCTGAATCGCTATTCATTACTGGTTGGTCCAGAATCTTATCACACAAATTCGTGAACATCAATCTCCTATTCTCGTACCTTTTCTTCAATAATTCAAAGGCAGCTTCATAATTGGTGTCGGTTATTTTTAAATGCTGAATTAGTTGAGCTGCGTCTCCTTTAATGGCTGCCTTCAGCCTATATAATTTCTCTACTTCGGAAAAATGAGGCGAATTATGCACCAAATTTTTAAATAAGTCATGGAATGACTCCCAGTCCTCAATTTTGCCGCTGAACTCGGGTATCCTCACTTCGCTTAACCTGATGTTGCTGCGGATTTCTTTTCCCTCTGCTTTCTCCATTTTTTGCTCTCCAACGACTTTCCGTCGAATACTAAGTCTTTCCGTCATCTCCTCGTATTGTTCAAAGACTTCCTCGTCTATTTCATTCGTTGCCAGCAACTTGTCATAAAATCCATTCAACTGCCGCAAACTATCTTCGATATCTCTCTCATCGACTTCACCACTTTCCAATCTCTTCTCTATTCTTTCGATTTTTTGGAAAAAATATTTCCTTATTGACGGCTTCTCCTGTAGCATTGCCGCTTTTCCAACTGCTGCTTCCTCCCTGCTCCCAAACTCTTCTTTCCTCTCCAACTGCAGTCCCAGATTACTTCCTTCTGCGCCACTGCCATTGTTGCTTTTCTCCTGAACCGTTACCTCCCGACTCCTTATCATCTCCTCAACCTCCTTCACCAGCCCATTCATCATTAATCCGTAAAAATCCTTCACGAAGTAATCATCGCTCTTGGGCTCTATTGTCATCATCACTTCATGATTACTCTTCAATTTCTTGACTGAATCATGATAATTTCTCTCCAATTGATCGAACCCTGCTCTGGTCAGCCGTTCTTCACTCAACTTATTTTTTATTTTCACCATACTTTCGGCTAAATTCTTCTGCGCTTCCACGAATTTCTCCATATTAGCCATTGTGTTTTTTTTTATCAACACGTACACAACACTAAACTTTTTCTTTTCAAACTCTCCCGGATTCTCCCGACTTTAATCCGGTTCGAAGGACCAATAATAGTTACCGAACTATTGATGTTGAGTATTAAATTCGTACTGATCATTTATTGAAAATTTATAAACTACAATAATTCTTATCCTAATTAAAAAAAAGACAACTATATAACTTAAACTAGCTCTTTCTCTTTCAATCTTAAACCTAAACTGACCAATCGAAATACGCCACGAAACATAACCAAATATTCTACAACCGCAGACCAACCAGCCTAAGCCACGATCCTAAACAAACATTAGATAGCATTATCATGGTCTTTAAATGAGTGGAAAATTCCATTCACACAGTTTTTACTTCCTTATCACAACTCAATTTTAATTACCCTGACAATCTGTATCTGCTCGATACATCAATGTTTGCTATCCCAAATCATAAAATACCATTGACGCTCATAGATTTATTTTAGGTTACATTTTTAGAGAATCAACAAAAGCCTGTTCCATGAACACTTATCTCTGCGAACTACAATAGAATGGATGGCAACTCAGCTATAGTTGCGTTGCCAGAAGATAAAATCATGAAATAAAAATTAGTATAAAGTTGAATTTCATCTACTACGTAAAATGTATACAAATCAATGCAGAAATGGACATTTCTATAACAAATTTCCCCGTTGGCAACTCAACTGAAGCTGGGTTGCAAACAATAATCGATCCATTAGTTACACTTTATTTTGCCCGTAGAAGTGCTTTGTGTAGACTTTTCCGGTGTCTTCTTTCCTCTATAGTTTTGTTGCACATCCATGGTTTTTGGGATCGTCGTCTGCCTGTGATAAAGGTGGCCGTGTCCGTACATGCTGCTGTTATGTCGGCCCATGTCTGGGTAGTATTTTGTAGCTTCTCTGTTAATGTTGTAATGTATTCGAGCGCTGTTTCGGTGTTTTTTAGTTGAAAGAGGTTGAACTTTGTGATTTTTTTTAGTCCTTTTCACGACGAATGGGCATGGCTACTAAAAGCATGTGGTCACTATCGATGTCGGCTCCTCGTCTTGTTTTTATAACCATCTGCGAACCCAGGAAGAGTTTGCTGATAAGTACGTGGTCGATTTGATCACCCGTGATGATTTCCATCAGGTACATTTAAGTATATTTTCATGGGGGAATTTGTGCCTAGAATAAAGAGCCGGTTTCTTGAGCAGAAGTCAACCAATCTGTCGCCATTTTCACTCCTGGTATCGCCAAGTCCTTGCATTTCCATGATTTATTGTAGATTATTGCTGTTAGCATAGAGTATGTCGCTGAATCGAGTTGGGAATGGAACGCATCCTTTGTTTCGTCGTCATCGGGTTCGGTTGGCGCGTAGTATTGCACAATATATATTTGCGGAGTTTTGAATTTGCCGTCATGATGCGCTCAGATATGACATTGTTCGATAGAAGAGCTCGCTTTGCTTTCGGCAACAATACAAGACCGACCCCATTTATTCGGTGGATTTCATTGCCGGGAAAAATGAAGTGGTAGCCACCTTGAAGATCCATAGTTCCGGATTTCGGCCATCGTACTTCACTTAAACCGTGGATGTCTAGATTGTAATTTGTCACCTTGTATCTAAATACGATCCCATCTGGACGATATTCAACAGAAAGGTGTAGAAGTGTAGCAAAACTCACTGTTTCAAATTTAATCAAAATCGGATGAAAAATGCTCCTTTTATAGGCTCAATACTCCATATCGGCAGATCGGTCTATATGGCAGCCATCAAGAATGGGTAGGGATCTACCAGTACTCAATGTGCCAAATTTAATCGAAATCGGATGAAAAATGCCCATTTTATAAGCTCAATACACTATATCCGAAGATCGGTCTATATAACAGCTATATCCAGATATGTTTCGATATGGACCACATTTGACGGGAATGGGTTGGGGTCTACCAGTGTTACTGTGCCAATTTTCATCGAAATCGGGTAATTAAAGGATCTTTTATGACCATAATATCCCATATCGGGAGATCGGTCTATATAGCGGCTATGTATAACAAAATTCCGATTTTGTAGGATCAGGTCAGGTTTATATACAAAGAATACGAAATTATCAAAAATTGTTTGGAAAATATTTTCATACCCAAGATATCTGCAAAATTATATATACCCATCATATGGGTGTGTATGGGTAAATACCCGGGTATTATCCCAATTTACCGTGTAAATACCTTTTGGATATTTACCCCTCGCCCATCTCTGCCCATGAACATTCCATTAAGGAACAGAAGCCAACTTCCGACACACCAATGAGTTCTGTCCGATTCAAATTTAAGCTCAATGATAAGGGACCTCCTTTTTATAGCCGAGTCCGAACGGCGTGCCACAGTGTGACTCCTCTTTGAGGAGAAGTTTTACATGACTTCTATGCATGGCAAAGCACCTCACAAATGTCGCCAGCATTAGAAGGAAATAACCACGGCTGACAATGTTTTTGATGATCTTGCCAGGATTTGCAATTAGGCGTTCAGCGTCATAGGCGGACATGCTAACCTCTGCGCTACAGTGGCCTCTTTATTTGATTCTATGTCAGATTCGAAGTCAACTCTCAAATAGCTTTCAATTTATTCTCATATTGTAGCGATCGATCTATATGCCCGTGTGGGTATTTTTTGTGTTTGGCACTCCCATTAGGTACTTAACCCCAAATTAAAATATCTAATTTAGGTTTTTGGGTTACTACACCTAACGAAATTTGTCTTTCAAAATAGCAAAAAAAAATTTGTCTGCTGCAAATGGGAAAGTGTAGATGACGGTTGTGTTAGCAAACATACACTCAGAGAAATTTGTTGGTAAAAATAGCAAAAATGTTTGCTGTTACAGTAGCAAATCTGCGGAAATTAAACAGCAGTAGTTTTTTGCTAAAACAGCAAATATTTTCTGCTATTTTCATATGGAAAAATATTAAACAAAAGCTCAAAAATGTCATAAATATTTAAAAAATTTTAAATTCCATCTTATCTTTTAATTTTACAAGCATAAAACGTATTTTTTTTTGCAATTATCCACAATTTGCTAATTGTTGAATGAGTTTAAATAACAGCAGGCAAAATAACTACTATACTATAATATTAACTACTACTACTACTATAATATTTATGGTCTTAAACAAAAAATTAACACCTTAAATTGGTCATGTTTTTATTAATATTTATATATGCCTCATAGGTTTTTTGTTTAGAAGTTCAAAAAAGTTGTGTCAATTTAGAAAAGGTTTAAAATTTGTAATTGAATATCAGCAAACAGTGTTTGATGACATGAGCAGTCTAATTTCTCTGGGTGTATGATTGTTGCTTTAGCAATTTTTTACAATTTATCAAACAAAAAATGTTCAGCGGTGGTTATCGCTTCCTAATGCTGGCTGCATTCGAGAGCTACACACAGAAACAAATATTCAACATTTTCAAATACAAAATACAGCGGTCAAAAAAAGTATTCATCATTAGCAAAATTGATAATAAATTCACTTATTTTGGGTAATTGAAGAAAATTTAAAGTAAACAAATAATGCAGTTTTATGCAATAGTTTATTTTTCGTAATATGTTTTAAAATAAATTCAAAAAATAAATTTAATTAGCGCAAAAAATGCAATTTTATATAATAACACCAAAAACAGAACAAAAAAAGTATTCATCATTGATGTGCTATCATCAAAGTCAAATTCAAATATTATTTGGGAATCCCCCTTTTCTGTTTTATTTAGTAAATGAGGCTTTGCCCTTGACAGCAAATATTTAATTTCATTGAAAATATAGTTTTTTGTCAAAATGGGTCGTAAGCAAAACGAGGTTTCTGATGAGGTAAAAGTTTTGATAATAAAACACCACAGGAATGGTTTAACTCAAAAAACTATCAGTGAAATATTAAATAGACCACGATCTACTATACAATCCATCATCAGAAAGTGGACAGAAACGAAAACTGTTGACAATAAACCAAGATCTGGTCGACCAAAAGCACTTTCAGTTGGAGATGTGCGTTGGCTAGTGCGGCAAGTTCAGAAAACTCCGAAGACAAATGCGACCATTCTTCGTAAAAACACTATGGAATATTTAGGGAAGGAAGTTACTACACAAACAATTCGAAATACACTCAAAAGGCATAGTTACAGAGGAAAAACTGCACGTAAGAAGCCCTTTATAAATAAAATAAACCGAGTGAAAAGGCTAAACTTCGCAAAAATGTATGTAAAACAGCCCGAATCATTTTGGAAAACAGTCATTTTTGCAGACGAGAGCAAGTTTAATCTTTTTGAGTGCGATGGAAAGGTCATAGTGTACAGAAAACCAAATACAGAGCTTGAAGAACGAAACACAGTTGCTACTGTAAAACATGGTGGAGGTGGTTTAATGGTTTGGGGGTGTATGGCGGCTTCAGGAGCGGGAAATCTTGAAATTATTAATGGAGTAATGGATCATAAGTATTACATTGACATTTTAAAGAGGAATTTAAAAGATAGTGCTGTAAAACTTGGGCTTGGTAAGAACTTTCAATATTATCAAGATAATGACCCCAAACATTCTGCTTTAAATACCAAGATGTGGATGCTGTATAACTACCCCAAAGTCATTAAAACTCCTCCTCAAAGTCCCGACTTGAACCCAATTGAACATCTTTGGGAACATCTCGAACGCAAATTGAGAACGCGCAATTTTTCGAGCAAGAGTCAAATGCAACAGGTGATAATGGAGGAATGGACTAATATAGACCAAAATATAACCGCTAAATTAGTCCAATCGATGTCAAACCGTTTAAAAGAAGTTATAAGACGCGGTGGTCGAATAACAAAGTATTAATTTTTTTAAATTATGTTATTTATTTTTTTGTTTTTTTGCAATGATGAATACTTTTTTTGTTTAATTTTTTGTGTTCAGCTGTAAAATGGCCCTTTTTGTTCCAATAAATACTATTTTTTTCTTTAAAAACAATGAAATTGTGTACATATATATCACACAAGCACTACTGCATCATTAGTTTAATATGTTTTTATTCCAATTGTCTTTTGTAGACTTATTAAAAAAAAAAACATTGAATGATGAATACTTTTTTTGACCGCTGTAAATAAATTCAATCATTGTGTCTTGCTATTCACAACACATTGACTGGCCCATCGCTGTGCTGTAGGTCAATGCGGCCTACGCACAAAAAAGCTCTTGCAGTAACATTCAAAGAGTGTTCAAGTGCACAATAAAAATAGTTTGGCAATGTTGGTGTGTTTGTTGTTCTTAGCATTAATGAATAGTTTGTATTGGAATAGTGGAAAGTAAGGCTTTCGGAAGACTTATTGAGCTCTGTTTCAAAACAAGCGTGCTCTACACCGTTCTCAATAGTCTTTGGGTATGTAGGGTACCTCAATCAATTTGGCAAGTGCTGATGAAGTTACATGGCGTTATGAATGCATAACAGCACACACTAGCTCAACTTTTAAAAGTTCTTTGCAATGCTATTCTTTGAATAGAAAGCATTGAATATGATCTCGAGCAGGAAGATGTTCGGAAAATCACGATTCTGGACTTTTTTCAATCGTAATTTTATCGTAATTTTCAATCGAAAATGGAAATTGATTCTGAAAGTTTTTCAATAATAGATGTGATTGGAATTTTATCTTGTTCAATAAATCGGTAAAAACACATAAAATTTAGCAAACACATAAAATTTGCATCGATAGTGCGCCATATAATTTAATGTTAAACAAGTAAAAGCGTGCTAAGTTCGGCCGGGCCGAATCTTATATACCCTCCACCATGGATCGCATTTGTCGAGTTCTTTTCCCGGCATCTCTTCTTAGGCAAAAAAGGATATAAGAAAAGAGTTGCACTGCTATTAAAACGATATCAAGATATGGTCCGGTTCGGACCACAATTAAATTATATGTTGGAGACCTGTGTAAAATTTCAGCCAATTCGTATAAGAATTGCACCCATTCGGGCTCACGAAGTATAATAAAGAGAACTATTTATATGGGATCTGTATCGGGCTATAGACCGATTCAGACCATAATAAACACGTTTGTTGATGGCCATGAGAGGATCCATCGTACAAAACTTCAGGCATATCGGATAATAATTGCGACCTCTAGGGGTCAAGAATTCAAGATCCCAGATCGGTTTATATGGCAGCTATATCAGGTTATGAACCGATTTGAACCTTATTTGACACAGTTGTTGAAAGTAAAAATAAAATACGTCATGCAAAATTTCAGCCAAATCGGATAGGAATTGCGCCCTCTAGAAGCTCAAGAAGTACAATCCCCAAATCTATTTATATGACAGCTATATCAGGTTATGGACCGATTTCAACCATACTTGGCACAGTTGTTGGATATCATACCAAAACACGTTGTGCAGAATCTCATTCAAATCGGATAAGAATTGTGCCCTCTAGAGGCTCGAGAAGTCAAGACCCAAGATCGGTTTATATGGCAGCTATATCAGGTTATGGACCGATTTGAACCATACTTGGCACAGTTGTTGGGTATCATAACAAAACACGTCGTGCGAAATTCCATTCCAATCAGATAAGAATTGCGCCCTCTAGAGGCTCAAGAAGTCAAGACCCAAGATCGGTTTATATGGCAGCTATATCAGGTTATGGGCCGATTTGAACCTTATTTTACACAGTTGTTGGATATCATAGCAAAACACGTCGTGCAAAATTTCATTCCAATCGGATAAGAATTGCGCACTCTAGAGGCTCAAGAAGTCAAGACCCAAGATCGGTTTTATATGGCAGCTATATCAAAACATGGACCGATATGGCCCATTTACAATACCAACCGACCTACACTAATAAGAAGTATTTGTGCAAAATTTCAAGCGGCTAGCTTTACTCCTTCGGAAGTTAGCGTGCTTTCGACAGACAGACAGACGGACGGACAGACGGACGGACATGGCTAGATCGACATAAAATGTCACGACGATCAAGAATATATATACTTTATGGGGTCTCAGACGAATATTTCGAGTAGTTACAAACAGAATGACGAAATTAGTATACCCCCCATCTTATGGTGGAGGGTATAAAAATTATTTCATGCAACTGTTGACCGTGACTGCGCTTCAAATTATCCATCCGCTTAGTCCAATTTTGGCATAATCTTTCCAATATTTCGGCCGGTATTTCACGAATAAATTCTTCAATGCGCGCATTGAAGCGGGCTTATCTGTGTAGACATGTGCTTTAACATAGCCCTGTAAAAAATAGACTAAAGGAGTTAAATCGCACGATCTAGGCGGCCAATTGACGGGTACCGAACATGAAATAATATTTTCACCGAACTCGCCTCTCAATAAGCCCATTGTTGCGCGTTCGGCTTCAATTCTTCCACGAGCTGTGTTTTGAAAGGTTTCATACCTAAATCTTTTCGCAAAATTTTCCACGTTATTGAGTATCAAAGGCTCAATTGATGCGAACGGCGACGAATCAATAATTGATAGTCATGAATGATCGATTCGTCGCAGCCGATACAGCTACGATATTTTCTTTAGTTCGCACTCTTCGTAAGAGTGTTGGTAGTTTAATGTCAAAGAATGTAAATTTGGTGCAAAATTTAGTCACAATAGCCCGAATAGCCACTTCAGTGGGTCGATTAAATTTACCATAAAATGGAAGAAGCGCGCGATTAACTTTCAATAATTTGCAAACGTTGTTCGTTCATAACACGATTCATGATTTAATTATAGACCATACTGAAGATGATTGACTGTGAAACAAAACACGAAATGTGCGTGAGTTGTTTGAACCAGTGTTGCCGAAAAGATATTACCTAAAAAATCACCCTTTACAATGTTGATTTGAGATTGTTTAAAAAAAGAAAAGAAAAGGATTTTTTAAAAGAAAGTAAATACATTTTTAATATAACTTAGAATGAACTTTAATTAAATATACTTTTTTTACACTTTTTTTCTAAAGCAAGCTAAAAGTAACAGCTGATAACTGACAGAGGAAAGAATGCAATTACAGAGTCACAAGCTGTGAAAAAATTTGTCAGCGCCAACTATATGAAAAATCCGCAATTACTTTTTGGGCAACCCAATACTTGATTCGTAGGTAACATTGAAACAACTTTGATTTAAGACTGAAACAACTTTAATCAATATGGAACATGTTTAATCAGCATGGAAACATTTTAAACCCATGTGTAAAGCGTGTCAGGGGATTAATTTTTCTTTATTTTGCGAAATTTCTTGCGTTACTGAAGCTTAAAAAAATTCGGTGAAATTAAATTTGATGGATGGTGTTTTGCATACGGAAATTAGATGTACTGTGACCAAAGAAGGTGTTGACGTTCTAGATAATGAAACGTATATTTCTAGCATGATCTTCTTTCAAAACGTTGAAGTACAAAACACTTTCAATCAAACCACGGGTATGTTGCAAGAAAAAAGAATTCTGCGATAAATTTAAACGAATCGGCTTTTTTCAAATCTTTAAATCTCCTATCGGAAGAGAAAAAGATACCAAAAAATCGAGTGGCTAGAAGAGGCTGCATTGTCCGATGTTTTACCGTACTTAAAAGGTCGGATTATTTTGAGATTATGGTAGAAAATCAAGTATTAATAATCTAGTGTTGACTCCAAAATTATTTTTCATACCCTGCAGTATTTAGACACAGACGATATAAAGGAGGCTATTCCAGCCATATGAGCTCGCGCCGAGTTTGACAGCAAGTTCTTTGCAAGGAGAAAGGAATCAATTTTACAGCAAATGAATTAATTTATTATTCTTAATCTTTCTCAGTTTGGAATTGAAGATGATGCAGAATAGCTCAAGTTTGAAATCAGTCAAATCACCATATAATCAATTGAGCACGTGCACGTGCGTCCGTTTTTGGAAAAAGCCTTGCCGAAATTTTGCTCAGTACTTTCTAGATATAAAACTCCCATAAAAACATTCTTTTGCTTATCCTAGCGATAAACCTTAACCGGCCGATGAGTGCCGGTTAGTGAATTATCTTTCCGATGAATACAGCTGTGTTTTGTTTAAGGTGCCAACACACTATATGTTCTTGTCTTATGGCAGGTCAAATTTTGCTATTATTAAAGTTGCACACATAGTGTGATACGAATGAAACACAACACATGAAAATGGCTTTTCCAAATAGCACTGTTATTTTTTCGACTAGGGTGGTGCCCTATTCCTTCTGGCTGTTTTGTTGTCAGTTGAGTGAAAACAACCCCAAATTAAATTGTTTTCACAACTTTAATAATTTTTACGCACATCATAATCAGATTTGCTCAAATTTTTAGGTTATGTCATACAAAAACAAACATACTATTTAGTGTGATAGCAAAAATGATGAATCGTATGTAAATTGACAAACATAATGAAATACCAATGATACATAAAAATGACATGTCATAAGACAAGAATATATAGTGTGATAGAGCCTTCACGGATTGCCGCATAATATAACGGTGTGTTCGCGTACTTATCCAGTAATAATTTGCCAATAAAAATTTGCAAATGAGTTAGAAACTTCTGCGGGGTAAAAAACAACCAGAAGAAATTTGCAACCTTACATTTACAAAACTCTCCAAATATTATTTGCTCTCACACTCTCTTTTACTAAAAAACGAACGAATTTCCGTAAAAGTGTGTGCAATTTTTGAGAATGCGAACACTCTAATTTCTAACATATTATGTTAATTACAGTTAAACTTTATATTTATTACTGTTAGTACTACATTAATTCTTTTATAATTCGGGAAACAATATTTTCCGTTGCATTTCTGCAACGTAACCTTTTTTATACCTCCAACATGGGATGGCGGTTTTGTAATTTCGGCATTCCGTTTGTAACATCTGGAAATATTCGCCTAAGACCCCATTAAGTATATATATTATTGATTGTCATGACATTTTAAGTTCATCTCGATATGTATGCCGAAAGTACGCCTATCGAAGGCGTAAACCTAGGCGTTCAAAATTTTGCACAAATACTTCTTACAATTTTCCAGCTATTTTATTCTCTGTTGCTTTTCTACCAACAATTGAACAAGCATATGGAATACCATATCACCAACAAAATAATATACCACAACGCATCTTCCAGGCACATAAACATGACTCAAAAACTACAAACAAACGGGTCCTCTTAGAGAGTCATAAATCGTAATTATTATCTCCCTCTTCAAACAATAGATATCGATGAAGATGGTAAGGATGAAACAATTATCGACAATTTATTAAAACAGAAGATACCACCAATTGCTATACCAAAGACACTTTTACACTCAGCTTATACTTTCAAAGGACTAGTGTATGTGAAGCGTGATCCCAGTGACGTTCCGGTATGCATTGAAAATTCTGATGCTTTAAATGGGTTTCGTCATACTAACCAACACAAAATCCTACTACTAACATCATCTCATAAACCGCAACTAATCTCATGTCATTGATGTTATCCTATATTTAGTTCTTTTCCCATGCATTTCTTACATTTTTATTATAGTATCTTATCACTCATCAAAATTAATTTATCTTCACTCATAACATTTATCATCTTCCGAGTTGCTGAGAATTTAATTAAATCTTTTTACTTCTTTAAATATGACTGCTACAACTAATACTAGAGATGCAACGGCGAATGTGATCAAGATACTGTCTAGGCAACATAAGTTCCTGTAGGTCACGGATTAAATATCTGTCATATTAATGCCCAAAGCCTGAATAACAAGCTTGACGAATTCAAGATGATTTTTGAGAACTCTGACATTGATATAGTGTGTGTATCGGAGACGTGGCTGAATCAATCAACAGCTAATGCGTTTATTTATTTTTCAGGATATAGCGTGCATAGAGCTGATAGATTACGTCGTGGGGGCGGCACCGCTCTGTATGTGAGAAACAACCTGAATACTCAGTTATGTATGAAGTCTAACCCAGGTGGCCCAATTGAGTATGTTTTGTTGAGGTGTCTGCTGCCGATACCAAGCTCCTAGTGGGGTGCGTTTATAGACCGAACAACCCTATGGATACGCGAGATTTTTTCTCTGTCCTTGAACCTCTCTCTCTGCTTACTCAAACATTGTGGTTGCTGGGGACTTTAACTCTAACGTTTTACAGGACACGGGCTTGACGTTTGAAATGTCTTCCTTGGGGCTTTTCCCTGTCAATTCAACAATTCCCACGCATTTTTCCGCATCCTCCAGCACGCTTCTCGATCTGTACTTTTTTAGTGACACTAAAGTCCTCCTATACGACCAACTGTCAGCCTCATGTTTTTCAAACCATGACTTGATCTTTTTATGTTATGAATTTGAGCTCACCAGGACTAGGGAAACTTATTCATATAGAGACTTTGCCCGTCTCGACCATGTTTTTTGCTTTCGAGTGCTGTGCTCATCGACTGGAATCTGGTATTTCGTATGGAAACTATCGATGAACAAACTGACTTTCTACCGAGGAATATCCGTGACCTACAGGAACTTACGGTTCCACTCAAGACTAGAGAAGTGTCCTCCAGATCGAAACCGTGGTTCTCCCGGGATATTCGTTCGGCTATTCACGAGAGGAATATGTCGCATCGCAGGTGGAGACGTTGAGTTACATGATGCCTTTCGCTCAGCATCACGTCAATAAGTTGATTAAGATAGCGAAGAAAGACTACTATTTCAGACGCTTTACTTCTGCAATACGCTCCAAGAGAACGTGGAAGGTTATTCGAGACATAGGAATTGGGAAAGATACTAATAGATGTTCAACAAACTTGGACATCAATGGGCTCAACGATGCCTTTGTTAATGTCCCACAGATCCCAGTTGATCCCAATTTCTATGGCTTCAATATCTCCCCCTCTCTTGATGACGACTCTGGTTTTGGCTTCAGCTGTATTGGTCCCACCGATGTCCTTGAGTGCGTCGCGACTATAAAGTCTAACGCTGTCGGATCTGATGGCATTCATCCTAGGTTTGTAAGACTCTTGCTCCCCCTTATTATTCCTCATGTAACCTCAATAGGATTTTGACCACGAGTTACTTTCCATTAGCGTGGAAACATGCCAAAGTCATACCACTGCCTAAAAATTCCAAGAAATATAGACCAATTGCGATTCTTTGTTACTTGTCAAAGGTCTTTGAGAAATTGTTGCATTTCCGAATGTCGTCTTTAGTTAACGAGAACTCTTTGTTATATGTGAGACAGTCCGGGTTTCGACCTAACCACAGCTGCGTAACTGCCTTGGCAGAGGTACTGAGAGGATCAGGGTCAATTTGGAGAATGACAAGATAAATTTCCTTGTTCTTCTTGACCATTCTAAGGCATTTGAGACTGTGGATCATTCGTTTTTATGTGATAAGATGAGACATCTTTACAATTTTTCTTCTACGTCCGTTCGTCTTATTTTGTTGTACCTGCCACACCGCACTCAGTCCGTCAGTTATAAGTCTTCTGTATCGGCACCTCTGCTTGTTTTAAAAGGTGTTCCTTAGGGATCAATTCTGGGTCCTCTTCTCTTTTCATTGTACAGTAACGACTTGCCGGGTCAATTGTCTTATTGTGAGGTACATATGTACGCTGACGATGTACAAATATATATCGGCAGCCCGAGGGATGAGATTGCTGAAAACATACGTCTGCTTAATCATGATCTGTCAAGAGTCAGCACGTGGGCGAAAGCCAATGGCCTGTGTCTTAACCCTGTTATCAGAAACCGGCTGTCTCGTTTTTCATGTGATGTCGGTATATTCATTAACGACTCTAGATTGGAAATCGTTCCTCATGCAAAGAACTTGGGCGTTGTTATTAACAGCACTCTGACTTGGAGTAATCATATCGACTCTGTCATTGGTCAGGGATATTAAAAATTGCGTGCTCTCTGGGCCACTCAGTCGGTTACTCCGCTGCGGCTTAGGTCTCTCTTGGCAAAGACTTATCTTGTTCCTGGCATTCTCT
The DNA here is from genome assembly GCF_963082655.1 of Stomoxys calcitrans. Lineage (NCBI taxonomy): Eukaryota > Metazoa > Arthropoda > Insecta > Diptera > Muscidae > Stomoxys > Stomoxys calcitrans. The sequence continues at coordinate 118,661,515 of NC_081552.1, read as the reverse complement.
ACGGCTGTGAGTTGTATGCTAATTGCGACTCGGTAAGTAGACGTAAGCTAAACACCTTTTTTAATAGCGTTACCCGTTATGTATTTGGCTTGAGACGGCGCGATTACATCTCTGAATACTCTTTATCCCTGTATGGCGTCTCCTTACAGCACTTGTAAACTGATAAACTGATCTACACAATCCACAACATCTGTATGGATTTATTGATTTCGCCAGATCTATTAGAGGTAAAAAAATCATTCCCAAAATGTATCGGAGGCTTATTTCTGAATGACATGTGTTCATATTCGCTGTACGTCTCTGGAACTCACTTCCTAACGATCTGCAATTACTCAGTAACTCGGCAACATTTAAAACCAGACTTTGGAAACATTTTACTGCATTAAGTTGATGAATGTTAGGACTCATTTATATATTTATTTTCATTCTTTTATACTTACCTTAATTTCTTTTTTTCGGATCAACTAAGTGTATTAATTCCTCTTTAATTGATAAATTCATTTTTGTTTTTTCTTCTTTTAAATTCAAATCTACAAAGCCACAAATGTTAGTTTTTTCCGTTAGTAAGCTATTCATTAAAATCTGTGATGTATTGTATAACTATAGATTCTTAGTTTTAAGTGTTTACTATGTACTATTGTTGGAGATATTACCCGCACTTTTATTATAAGAATTTTATATTCTTGTTGTGCGGGTGTAAATAAATAAATTACAAATTACAATTAAAGACGAAATTTGAGCAGATACTTGAAATGAGCAAAACTCTTAAAAGAATATTCAATCAGAAAACTATCTATTGGCAAAAAAACATTCCTTAGTCAATAAGAAATATGTCGACATGGTATATTTGGTTCTAGCGGTGAAATTTAGCATGGATTATTTTACTTATACTCCCAATGATGAAACCCGTATAATGCCCTCCTCTTTGAGGTTTAGAAAAAATGGATCCAAAAGTAGTCGAGACTCAACTTTCATCAATGGACTTACAATGCATCGATGTAAAGCTGGCAGCGAATAACTATAACTCTAAATAAATTGCGAGAAAACGTCAAGTCAATAAACCATATAAGAGTTAAATCAGAATACCAAAAACCCAATAGAGATAAAGTAACTCAGTTACCAGGGCTGCAGAGTCGAGAAATTTTGAATGGCTTCGACTCCAGTCAAATTGTTCGACACCGACTTCGCAGCCCTGGTTACAACTGCTAAATGTTTTTCCATGGTTCCAGTTGTGGCAAAATGAAAAGTTTCTGCGCGAAATGTGCTGAAAATCATGCAACCTCAGATTGCAAGGATGATTTAGAATTATGTGCAAATTGTAATGGTACATACAAATCGACATCTGTTGACTGTCCAGCAAGGATGAAATATGGAAAAAGTATCAGCTACGTAACTTAAACTTCAACACTACGTTTCCAAATTTTTCAAATCGGCAACAAACATCTTCTAGTGGTTGGAACAGACCCTCAAAATATCTCAAACAATGATTTATTTTCACTTGAAGAAACGAAGAATTTTTATAGTGAGATTGGCCCTTTCAATTAGTTTGTCAAATGTGTCGGCGCGTACTGGTTAGTACCATATTTCGATGACGATTTTTTACATTTGTTAAATACATATTAAATACATACAAGGGGCGCCCGGTAGCCGAGTTGGTAGAATGCTTGGATTACCCGTGCAGGGGTCGTGGGTTCGATTCCCGCCAGATGCCTTGGTCTGTCGCTACTGTGGTATCACAATAGACTTAAAATTGTCTAAGTGAGTCTGTAAAGGACTGCCACTCTTACCTAACCTAAATACATATTGCAAAAACATTTTATTTTGCTCTGCTTCTACTTTGTTTCAAAATTGTTTTTTTGATTTCAACAGCATATTGCTTTGTTTTCGACAATCGGTTTTAAATTTTATTTATTTCCGTAAAAAACTGCTCACACAAACTGAAAACGTTAAGCAGTAGATATTTCAACAAACTACATTTTCACAAATTTTTATAAAAAAAACACCTTCATTCTGCTCAAATGACACGCTTAAGTTCTCCTTCGAATTTCATTAAAACCGACAGAAAATAATTTTCGCTGCATTCAACTATTGCTCGATATGCCTATTGCTCCTATATTTTACTAATTTTTGGAGAAAAAACAAAGATGTTAGGTCCAAAATAGCATGCTGTCTAATTGCGAAAAATAGAAATCTTTCGGGGAATTCTTTTTTATATGAGCTTTGCAACCTACTCTAGTTGGGTTAGTATGTAAGGCACCATGATCCATTTGACAAATTCTGCTGATGAAGATTCTTAGCGAATCACAAATCGCGAATGCTTTTAAGCAACATCATACATTTTGCTTTGAAAGTTATTTGCAGTACTATTTTTTGAATAGAAAGCACAACGGAATCTAAATAAAATTTTAACTTCATAGAAATTTTGAGTCGTATTTTGTTTAAAAAATTTCAAACATTTTTTTTAAATTATAGTAAATTTTGGCCTTTAACATTTTGTTAAAAAAAAAACTTGATTGAATTTTTGTTCCTATAAAAATTTTATTTAAAGAAATTTTTTTAAATTTTGCTTAAGAAACATTTTTTATTTTGAAATTTAGTTTTTGGAAAAATTTGAAAAAAATATTTTTTTAATAGTAAATTTTTTTAAAATTTTGTCTATTGAAAAATTTTATAGAAACTTTATTTTAGACGCGTATCATAATTTGGTAACAGTTACTCATCAGCCATAATAGGTGTGAAGGTTTCAAGGGCCGTATGTTGTACTTGTACCCATTTTATTGCGAAAACTCCTCTATGATACAAATACCACGCTCGAAAACCCTGATTATTAGCTGTACTTCTCGCAATGCGCAATGGCAAATTTTCTGTCTGCACAAATTACACTACTCCCATGGTATGCAGATGATTCTGTGCATCTGCTGCAAACTGTATTGATGGCCTCAAACGCTAGACAACATCAACGGCTCTCGCTGTCGCTCCGTGTGCCCAGGATCGAATCCCCACCGAGCTCTGCTGATTTTTTTTATTCTTAGAAAAATTTGGTTGATACTTCTTTTTTTCGAGTTTGCCGGGCAAAATAATATCTTAAGAGGATTTCTCACTGATATGTTTTCTTTAGAGAAATTATAATTGAAATTTTCTCTTTAGAAAACAGCAAATTTTGAAAGAATGTTATTGCCATTTTGAATTTAGAAAACATTTTATGGAAGTTACGTTGTCATTGAAATATTGTCTTTAAGATTTCACTTGGACCAAATTTTATGTTCCCAGAAAATTTCACTAGAAACTCATTGAAATTTTATAATTAAAAAAATCATTGAATATTTGTTAGTTCAGGCCAATGGTAGCCTCAAAATTGTTTTTCGAAAGGAAAAATTTTAATGAATTTTTTTTACTAATTTTTTTGCTGGAAAGTCTGTTGTTTGCTGAAAATGACTGCTGCTTAATTATGAAGGGGATTTTGGAAGAAAAAAAAAAAAAAAAAAAAAACAAGTAAAAAGGCGTTAAGTTCGGCCGGGCCGAACTTTGGATACCCACCACCTCGGGTATATATGTAAACCACCTTTTATCAAAATCCGGTGAAAATTGCATATCTTATGTCCCATAGCAGTTATATCGAAATATGATTCGATTTGGACCAAATACTAATAAGTACAAGTCATTGCTCAATTGTGTATAGCAAACTATTGGTCTTTTTAGTAGATATATCTAAAAATAAACCGATCTGAACCATATACAACATGGATGTCGAAAAGTCTAACATGAGTCAATGTGTAAAATTTCAGTCAAATCGGATTATTAATGCGCCTTTTTCGGGGCCAAGACTTTAAATCGAGACATCGGTATATATGGCAGCTTTATTTAAATCTTGATCGATCTAGACCAAATTGCAGAAATATGTGGAGGGGCTTAAATTAACTCTCTGCCCCAAATATCGGCAACATCGGACAATAAATGCGCCTTTTATGGACCTAAGACCCTTAATCGGAGGATCGGTCCATATGGCAGCTATTTTCAAATCTGGACCGATCTAAGCCAAATTGACGAAGGATGTCGAAGGGCCCAACGCAACACATTGTCCCTAATTTTGGCGACATCGGACAATAAATGCGCCTTTTATGGGCACAAAACCTTAAATCGAGAGATCGATCTATATGGCAGCTATATTCAAATCTGGTCCGATCTGGACCAAATTGAAAAAGGATTTCGAAAAGCCTAACATAACTCACTATCCCAAATTTCGGTGACATCGGACAATAAATGCGCCTTTTATGGGCCCATGACCTTAAATCGAGAAATCGGTCTATATGGCAGCTATACCCAATTTGGACCGATTTGAGCCAAATTGACGAAAGATGTCGAACGGGCTAACACAACTCACTGTCCCAAAATTCAGCGAAATCGGATAATAAATGTGGCTTTTATGGGCCTTAGATCCTAAATCGGAGGATCGGGCTATATCCAAATCTGGAGCGATCTGAACCAAATTGACGAAGGATGTCGAAGGGGCTAACACAACTCACTGTCCCAAATTTAAGCGAAATCGGATAATAAATGTGGCTTTTATGGGTCTAAGACCCTAAATCGGAGGATGGGTCTATATAACACAACTCACTGTCACAAATTTCAGCGAAATCGAATAATAAATGTGGCTTTTGGCCTAAGACCATAAATTGGAGGATCGGTCTATATGGCAGCTACATATAAATCTGGACCGATTTGAGCCAAATTGACGAAGGATGTCGAAGGGCCCAACACAACTCACTGTCCCAAATTTCAGCAAAATCGGTTAATAAATGTGGCTTTTATGGGCCTAAGACCCTAAATCGGAGGATCGGTCTATATGGGGGCTATATCAAGATATAGTCCATCTTCGAACTTAACCTGCTTATGGACAAAAAAAGAACCTGTGCAAAGTTTCAGCTCAATATCTCTATTTTTGAAGACTGTAACGTGATTTCAACAGACAGACGGACAGACGGGCGGACATGTCTAGATCGTCTTAGATTTTTTCGCTGATCAAGAATATATATACTTTACAGACTCGAAAATGCATATTTCGATGTGTTGCAAACGGAATAACAAAATGAATATACCCCCATCCTTCGGTGGTGGCTATAAAAAGAACACATGTAAATGTGTGTCTCAGTGGATGTTTATAATCATCACTTAATGTATACTTTCCATAACCATTTTTATACCCTCCACCATATGATGGGGGGTATACTAATTTCGTCATTCTGTTTGTAACTACTCGAAATATTCGTCTGAGACCCCATAAAGTATATATATTCTTGATCGTGGCGACATTTTATGTCGATCTAGCCATGTCCGTCCGTCTGGCCGTTCGTCCGTCTGTCTGTCGAAAGCACGCTAACTTCCGAAGGAGTAAAGCTAGTCGTTTAAAATTTTGCACAAATACTTCTTATTAGTGTAGGTCGGTTGGTATTGTAAATGGGTCATATCGGTCCATGTTTTGATATAGCTGCCATATAAACCGATCTTGGGTCTTGACTTCTTGACGTGCACGACGTGTTCTGTTATGATATCCAACAACTGTGCCAAAAATGGTTCAAATCGATTCATAATCTGGTATAGCTATCATATAAACCGATCTTGCATGTTGACTTCTTGAGCCTCTAGAATGCGCAATTCTTATCCAATTTTATTGAAATTTTGCACGTAGTGTTTTGATATCACTTTCAACAACTACGCTAAGTATAGTTTAAATCGGTCCGTATTTTGATATAGCTGCCATATAACCGATCTGGGGTCTTGACTTCTTGAGCTTTTAGAGGGCGCAATTCACGTCCGATTTAACTGAAATTTAGCACGAAGTGTTTTGGTATTACTTTCAAAACCTGTGCTAAGTATGATTCAAATCCGTTCATAACCTGGTATAGCTGTCATATAAACCGATCTTGGCTTCTTGAGCCAATTGAGCGCGCAATTCTCATCCGATTTGGCTGAAATTTTGTACAACGGCTTCTCTCATGACCTTTAATAGCTTGATTTTGCTTCTTGAGCCCCTACAAGGCGCAATTCTTATCTGAATGAACTGAAATATTACACAATGACATCTACAATGTTCAACATTAATTTATGGTCAGAATCGGACTATAACTTGATATAGGTCCAATAGCAAAACAGTTCTTATTCAATATTCTATGTTTGTCTAAAAAGAGATACCGAGCATAGAACTCGACAAATGCGATCAATGGTGGAGGGTATATAAGATTCCGCCCGGCCGAACTTAACACGCTCTTACTTGTACTTCAAAGTTCGATACAAAAGTCCATGTCAGTCATGTGCACATTAGTAGAGCAATAACAAACAAGTAAAAGCGTGCTAAGTTCGGCCGGGCCGAATCTTACATACCCTCCACCATAGAACGATCCATTTGTCGAGTTCATCTCCCGGCATCTTTTCTTAGACAAAAAAGGATATAAGAAAATGCGAGCGAGCTCAGCCACATTTCGAAATGTATACCAATTGGTGGGTCAGGTAGCTTCTTTAAGGTAATATTCCACAAATTGAAAAATCACTTGCAACAAAATGTCTCTTACTTGTTCTTTTCTTTTTTTGAATAGAAGCAAAAATAAAACCCATTTGTCAAATCTGGATACAGCTGTTATAACAAAATTAAGTTTTGTTGTAAAGATAAAACTTCTTAAGGCAATGTTAGCGAATTTTTTTTTTAAAGACTGTATTTCAATGAAACTCAATTACATGTTTTCAAAATGTCAATAAATTTTTCCCTAAAGAAAAACCTGGCCTGGTCCCCCCGAAATTATTTTTCCTAAAAGAATGATTTTAATGAAAACAAATTTCAATAAGTATTTTTAAAGACAAAATTTTAATGACATTTTTATTAAAGACCGAATTGCAATGTATTTTTTTTGGAAGGCAAAATTTTTGAGATTGTTTTTCCCAAATAAATTTGTCAATAAAATTTGTACAGACAGATATATTTCTTTTTTATTTTTTCTTAGTTCTAGTTTATTATTTTAATTTTAATCTGTAAAAAATTTATTTAAAATTTGTCTTATTTTACTTTAATCGGCTATGACAGGATATTTCTTCCACCAGCCGAATGTAGAATAGCGTTTCAAGCGCCTCTATCTTCTGCGCTTATTCTAAAATATCTGACACTAAGTTTCGAGGTGTCTCCCACAACTTGATCTTTCGATCGGGCTTTTGGTCTTCCCGGTTTGCGTGTACCACCGTGTTTGCCTTCAAAAGACATCTTTGCTGGAGCTTCTTCATCCATTCTGACAACATGACCTAGCCAACGCAGCCGTTGTATTTTGATGCGTGTAACAATGCTATCGTCGTCATACAGCTCGTGGTTCATACGTCGCCTATATTCTCCATTTTCGCCTATATTCTCCATTTTCGCCTATATTCTCCATTTTCTCAAATACTCCAAGAACTGCCTCATCTGCACTGATACGGGTAGTATCAGAGTCTTGTATAGTGTAATCTTCATCTGTCGAGAGGTGGATTTGTTTCTAAACTGCTTACTTAGTTCAAAGTAGCATCGGTTTGCCAGTATTATTCTTCGCTTAATCTCAAAACTGGTGTCATCCGTTTCGGTTACGCCGAAAGTTACTGACTGTCTCAAAGTTGTGGTTCCCAATTTCTCCATTTTCTTTATCTGCTCGGTTGTACAAGGCGTTTTTGGAGTTGAAACCATCCATTTCGTCTTATCTCCATTTACTGCCAGACCAATTTTCAATGACTCTCTTTCGATTCTTTCAAAGGCAACAGTTACTTCCGGTGACCGACCTATGATATCGTTGTCGTCGGCATAGGCGAGTAGCATGTGCTCTCTTGTGATTAGTGTGCCATATCTATTCACATCTGCGTCTAGTATAATCTTCTCCAACAGGATATTAAAGAGATCGCACGATAGGCTGTCTCCTTGTCTGAAACCTTGTTTGGTATTAAATGGTTCGGAGAGATTCTTTCCTATTCTTACTTGGAAACGCGTACCAGCAAGTGTCATCCTGCAGAGTCTTATTAATTTTGCAGGGATACCAAACTCAGACATGGCTTGAAATACCTTTAAACGTAAAGAAGTATCGAAGGCGGCTTTGTAGTCAACAAAGAGATGGTAGGTGTTGATTTGTCCTTCTCGGGTCTTTTCCAGGATTTAGCGCAGTGTGAATATCTGGTCTAGGGTGGATTTACCTGGTCTAAAGCCGCATTGATAGGGCCCAATTATCTCATTGACTTTATGTTTTACTCTTTCACACAGTACGCTCGAGAGTATCTTGTATGCGATGGGGAGGAGACTTATTCCTCTGTAGTTGGCACATTCCGTCTTGTCTCCTTTCTTGTGTACGGGACATAGTATGCTGAAGTTCCAATCACCGGGTATGCATTCTTCTAGCCAGATTGCGCAGATAAGGTGATGCATACGCCTTATCAGCGTGTCGCCTCCGGTCTTAAATAGTTTAGCGGGTAACCCGTCGGCTTCTGCTGCCTTGTTGTTCTTTAGTCGGGTTACTGCTACTTGGACCTCATTCTGACTAGGAGGTAAACATTCTATACTACATCAGGGATTGGTTCTACGGTATCCTCTTCGCAGCCAACATCGGACACTAGCAGTTGGGTAAAATGTTCTTTCCATATCCTCAGCATGTTGTCTGTGTCAGTTACCAGATTTCCTGTTTTGTCTCTGCAGGAGGATGTGCCTGCACCAAAGCCATCGGTTTGGTGTTTAATTCTTTGGTAGAATTTCCGGACTTCATTCTGACTCCTGTGCATCTCAATTCGCTCACACTTACGTATTTCCATTTCCTTTTTATACCCACCACCGAAGGATGGGGGTATATTAATTTTGTCATTCCGCGTGCAACACATCGAAATATCCATTTCCGACCCTATAATGTATATATATTCTTGATCAGCGTAAAAATCTAAGACGATCTAGACATGTCCGTCCGTCTGTCTGTTGAAATCACGCTACAGTATTTAAAAATAGAGATATTGAGCTGAAACTTTGCACGGATTTTTTTTTTGGTCCATAAGCAGGTTAAGTTCGAAGATGGACTATATCGGACTATATCTTGATATAGCCCCCATCCGATCCGCCGATTTAGGGTCTTAGGCTCGTAAAAGAAACATTTATTATTCGATATTGCTGAAATTTGGAACAGTAAGTTGTGTTAGGCCCTTCAACATCCTTCGTCAATTTAGCTCAGCTCGGTCCAGATTTGGAAGACCGATCATCCAATTTTGGGTCTTAGGCCCATAGAAGCCATATTTATTATCCGATTTTGCCGAAATTTGGGATTGTGAGTGAAGTTAAGCCCCTTGACATACTTCTGCATTATGGCACAGATCGGTCCAGATTTGGATATAGCTGCCATATAGACTTATCTCTCGGTTTTAGGTTTTGGGGCCATAAAAAACGCATTTATTGTACGATGTCGCCGCAATTTGGGACAGTGAGTTGTGTTAGGCCCTTTGACATCCTTCTTCCATTTCACTCATATCGGTCCAGATTTGGATATAGCTGCCATATAGACCGATCTCTCGATTTAATGTTTTGGGCCCATAAAAGGCTCATTTTTTTCCGATGTTGCAGAAATTTTGGACAGAGAGTTAAGTTAAGCCCCTGCACATATTTCTGCAATTTGGTCTAGATCGATCAAGATTTGCATATTGCTGCCATATATACCGATGTCTCGATTTAAAGCCTTGGCCCCAAAAAATGGGCATTTATAATCCGATTAAACTGAAATCTGACACATTGACTTATGTCAGGCTTTTCGACATCCATGTTGTATATCAGATCGGTTTATTTTTAGATATAGCTACTAAAAAGACCAATATTTGTTATACACAATTGAACAGTGACTTTTACTTATTAGTATTTGGTCCAAATCGGATCAGGTATGCAATTTTCACTGGATTTAGATGAAAGGGGGTTTACATATATATCCGAGGTGGTGGGTATCCAAAGTTCGGCCCGGCCGAACTTAACGCCTTTTTACTTGTTCTTTCTACGGAATAGACGTTTCTCCTCTCTTCTTTTCTCCCGATATCTCTCCTTCATCTAACGTGTTGCTACTGATTGCAGGGTTGCTCTATATGCCGCATTTTTGGCTTCAGTAGCACCTCGACACTTCGTACCATGGGTTTCTTAGAGGAGGCCTCCGGTACCCAAGTACGAAATTCGCGGCATTTTCCATGGAGTGGGCAAAAGTTTGCCACTGCGCCATTATATCATCGGAACAAGGAGTGCTTTCATCAAGCAGTTGGGTCAGTCGAGTGGAGTATGCCGCTGCCATCTGTTGTGTTTGCAGCTTTTCAATGTCTAGCTTCCGTGCAGTATCAGATCGTACTTCCTCGCCATGTTCAAATGGGTGCGAACCTTTGCTGCAACAAGGTAATGATCCGAATATATATTCGCCCCACGGATCGATCGTACTTATAACACGCTGATTGAATGTACCACAAGGTGATCAATTTGGTTCCTCGTGTTTTAATCGGGTGACAGCCATGTGGCTTTGTGAATATTTTTATATTGAAATCTGGTGCTACTAACTACCATGTTTTTGCCGCGGCGAAATCTATCAGCCTCAACCCATTACTAGACGTTATCTCGTGAAGGCTAAACATTCCGACTGTTGGACCAAAAATGTCTTCCTTCCCTATCTTCGCAAAAAATACCCTTGGTCTGCTCGTCTTTGTCTTCCGTCGGTGCATGGGCACAAATAAGGCTGATGTTGAAGAATTTGGCTTTTATGCGGAATGTGGCTAGCCTCCCATCCACCGCAGTAAAGCTAGAGACAAGGTGTTTCACCACAAATCCACAGCCAAATTAATGCCTCGTGCTATGGCAGCTATAGTATAATTCGTCACCGTTTGGTGTTGTAGTGATGACATTCGCAGTCCATCGCACTTCCTGTAAGGCGGTAATATCTGCCATGTACTTCTCTAATACATCAACCAGCGCCTATACTGCACCTTCTCTATAAAGAGTACAGACATGCCAGGTGCAGATCCGCAAATCATGGTCCTTTTTTCGTTTGCGTGGGTCGTCAACGTTGGGTGTGGTGAGGGGGGGGATCCGTTTTTACTATTCCTTTGTTTCTCATAGTTTTCCGGGGTCGGGTTACTGGCCCAGCGCCCCAACCGCATGGGTTTTGTGGGATTGCACACGTATCCCTCGTTGTGGCGAGCCGCTTGCTCCAAGATCCGACACTCGCCGCCAGCCGCTCCTAACCTGGGAACAGACGCTGATGTTGGCCATTGGTTATTTGAAGGCGCCAATAACTCGCCTTGTCATCTCGAGTATCATTGGCACTCAGTATTTAATTAAGAGCCAGTGCCACCTGACTCCTCACTGAGACTCCCCTCTCAAATATCGCTGACTGGCCTCGGCCGCATTTGCAGCTATTCCGCTTAAAAAAGGGAGCTTTCCACCATCCTCAACCTGTGGACGCGACCGGTAGCTTTCAGCTAAGCTTCCCGTGATAACGATGGGCACCACACAAGTCGGAGCTCAAAGTTCCAGCCTGTGTGGTGCTCGTAGTTATCCCGTGTCGGACGTGATAACTGTTGTTTCGATAAAATTGTCTCTAAATAAAATATTTTGCTTGTTAGCCTGAAAAATTCTTAAAACGCCGAAATGATTACCCTGGTTAATTTACATTTTAAAATAATTATTTCAATTGAAACCATTTCGTTTATTTTGGGATTCCGTCATTCAAAACCCAACTGGGTGGGTCAACTATAAAACTTGTAGAAAACTGGCATATATATCCCAACATTTCATACTTGTGGAAAGAAAAACTTAAGCAACAACAAAATACAACATCCCCTTCAAAATACAACATCTGGTTTTTTTAAGAACAAAAATTCCAACAAATTAACAATCTTTTTTATTAAGACAGTCTTAGCATGAGTTGGACAAAGGCACATGATTGGCCATATGGGAACATATTGTTAATCCCACGTGTACAAATTATTTGTATATGCCTGTGGATTTATTAGTTGTGTTAACTTTTTTCAATAAAATACTATTTACTTTTTTGGAGGCCACCGTAGCGCAGAGGTTAGCATGTCCGCTTATGACTTTGAACACCTGGGTTCGAATCCTGACGAGAACATCAGAAAAAAATTTTAGTGATGGTTGTCCCCTCCTAAAGATTGCGACATTTGTGAGTTACTGTACAACTTGGTATTACAGCCATGTAATAACTTCTCCGCAAAAAGGTGTCGCACTGCGGCACGCCGTTCGGACTCGGTCCAAAACTAACCCCACCCCGGTTAGTTTTGGGATTGTAAATGGGCCAAATCGGTTCATGTTTTGATATAGCTGCCATATAAACCGATCTTGGGTTTTGACTTCTTGAGCCTCTAGAGTGCGCAATTCTTATCCGATTAGAATGAGAAATTTTGCACGACGTGTTTTGTTATGATATCCAACAACTGTATCAAGTATGGTTCAAATCGGTTCATAACCTGATATAGCTGCCATATAAACCGATCTGGGATCTTGACTTCTTGAGCCTCTAGAGGTTGCAAGTATTATCCGATTTGCCTGAAATTTGGTAAGATGGATCCTCTCATGACCATCAACATACGGGTCTATTTTCCTGTAACTCATAATAGGTCATTTTTTTTTGGAAGAAAAATTTAAGTAACTTAAGGAGAGCTGCGATTGAAGTATTCTTTGGGCGGTTAATGATCTGCGTCTGTTTCCAGTGGAGCGGCTGATTTAGAGCCCGGGTGTAGGCTTAGAATGGACTCCAAAGACCTAACAACTGCGGTGGTGGTATCAGGCCGTAGCGGTCACCTGGAGAGCATCCCATGCCTAAAATAACTAGGCCGAACTAAATAGTAAGATGGGTCCAAAAACCTATGCTAATGTCACTAGGGACAGTTTGGTGATGGCAGTTGTCGACAAGAGAGAAGAACAGGGCTGCATACCTAGGAAAAATTGGAGTGGGACAGTCAATGGGCTGTTATCAGTATACTCCGATATCCTTGCGAAATTTCCTTGGTCTCATCCAGTTTGTGACGATGCAGGCTGGTATCGAGGCCGATACAAACTAATTGCCTTCGGCGATCAACGCTCAATTGAAATGTATCGTTGTGCGCTAAAAAAGATTGGTGAGATCTGGCCAGGTGCAGCACTAGATTTAGTCAAGAAGAAAGATATTCCTTCTCGACCAATGGCGCATGCTTGGATACCAAGAATTCCCTCAGATCCTGAAGCGATACTTGGAAGACTAAGGGAATGTAATCCCAATCTTTCAACCACCGACTAAAAGATTGGTAGAAGCTCATCATGACAAGATCTAACGAATTGTGAGGATGAACTCCTGGTGGAGTTAGAAGACGAGGCTAACACAACAGTGGTAGGGAAGAAGAGCCTCATTGTAGGAAGCGATGCAAATGCACATCACCAGATATGGGGAAGTTCGGATGTCAACGAAAGGGGTGAGCTGCTTATCGAATATGTTATAAGTGTCAATCTGGCGATTTGTAATAAAGGGGATAAACCGTCCTTTATTACCAGGAACAGGCAGGAGGTACTTGATATTACCTTTGTATCGGAAGATATAAGTGGAAGAATATGCGATTGGGGAGTTTTGGATTACCACAGCTTCTCAGATCATCGTTGTATTAGTTTCAGGCTTGGGAAAAATACTGCAGTAACGGCTTAACAGAAGAAAGGCGGATTGGAATAAATTTCGGCACGACTTCTGCACGTCTATCCCTTCTAGACCAGAAGGGGGAGTGGAGGATATAGACATAGTGATCAAGGCTAAGAAAGATTCTGCCCTCGAGACCTATTACGGTGGAGTATATTCAGAAGTAAAAGAATGTATGCACAATTTCTTGTGAGGAAATACTAGAACTACTCGTTGATATACATTTCCTGGGAAATTCTCCAACGGACAACGTGGCGCCAGAAGAGGTTGTCACAGGTATGCATTCGTCGGAGGCTATTAGGAAAATTGTGTCTGAGCTGAAAAACATTTGGGCGATAAGAAGTTTTGACTCTTTTACGTCGCCATGCCCTGATGATGTATAACCGGTTGAATAACAAGATGTGTCTGATAGACTGGTTCCCTCGCTAAGGGAGATATGCTTTGCTTGTATCAGCATGTCGTATATACCTAGGGGATGGAGGGACACAAAGGTCATTTTCTTTCCGGAAGCAGGAAAAGGGTTTTCCATACGAATGCGAAGGATTATCGTGCTATTAGTCTGTCATCCTTTATGTTGAAGATTTTAGCAGTTAATAGAAACACATCTTAGGGCAAAGATCTCTGGAGATGGCCTGTCGCGGCAGCAGCTTGAATATAGTAAAGGCAAATCCACTAAACCAGGCCTTCACGATCTAGTCGGCTCTCTCGCTGTCAAGGAATATACAATGGTATTGAAGGTGCTTCAATAATGTATACCAACGTCAATCATGAAGGAGTTGGAGTTTCTAGGCATCAACTCTACCGTAAGAAAGTTTATTAATAACTTACTTACTAAAAGATGCATTACGGCAGGCTTGGGATTTGCGAATCTAAAAAGATGGGTCAGCAGAGTAACGCCTCAAGGAGGTGTACTGTCTCCTCTACTTTGGAATATAGCCATTAACAATATATTATTGTCTCTGGAAGAAAAAGGCGTGAAAGTGGTTGCGTATGCTGATGACGTGGCAATTGCGGTTTGCAGAAAGTTTCCCAGGACTCTAAGAGATATACTTCAGGAAGCTCTACATGCCACAGCGAAATTGGCTACCGAAAGTGGTTTAGGTATAAATCCGTTAAAGACAGAAGTAGTTCTTTTTAGCAGGAGATACAAGTTGCCTGCAGTGGATCGAATGATAGATGATCACAAAGAGGGGGCTGTGAGCATTCCAAAACTATGTGACCTAATCTGGACTCGAAGAGGTCTACTGCTTTGCTGTCATTGGCTAGAATAAACGTCTTAGTCATTGTGTCCTTCATGGCAGGTCTAATCGGAAAACATGCTGACAGACTGAAGGTGTTCTGCAACGACTTTTGCAGAAGCTGTGAGGACACCGAAGAAGAAGAGACTATAGAACACCTTCTGTGTGTGTGTCCCGCACTAGCAGTCAGAAGGAGTTCAAACTTTGGTTCTCATTTCTTTGAGAACCTGTCTGATTTAGCGGATGTGAACATTCGCAAGTTATTGGGCAATTTAAAGCGATCTGGATCGTTCAACATTAGGAACTAGAAGGCATCTTCCTTCTTCTGTTCCTGTGGTACACAATGGACGAGAACGTCTAAGTGAGTCTGATGGCAGACTGCCACTTAAACCTAACCTAACCTATCGACCATGCCAATGTGCGGCTCAATTGAAAGGTATTTGAGATTAGAAATTGAATTTTATAACCAATTTTGAAGCCAAGTGTTTAGGGGGTTTAGTAAGGGGGAATAAAAAGCAGACTATTTTGCAGTGAAAGCCAAAGCACTGCCGTCAACAAACTTGGTTAACCTAAAGCTTTTCGGGTCGAAGCAGTCAGAGTTAACGGCGTGGGCGACGAACACGTGGTCGAAACGGTCGGTAGGATGACAAAAATCCTATGAAGAGATCCGAGAGAAAGGAAGTAAGGAGGAGGTCAATATAGCTTTCAGTATGCATTTCCTATGTCATTGGCCGACTTTCGGCACTTAGGTAGGGACACAATACCAGACATTAAGCAACTTAGGGGAGTCGTAAGGAAAACAATTAGGGATTTTGTAAGCAGCACGGAATTCCTGACTTGCAAATAAAAAACTGATTGTCGAAGGCATTTTCAAACCTATTACGTTTATGACGCTCCAGTCTGGTCATCTCCTCCAAAATTTCAACTGAAAAAACTACAAGTAAAAGCGTGCTAAGATCGGCCGGCCAGAAGCTTGGGAACCTTGGATTCTGCTAAAATATGGGAGCTATATCTGGTTATACCCCGATTTGAACCGTACTTAACACAGTTATTGAGATGGATCAAAGTTGGGGGACAGAGTGGGCCTGGGGGTCTACATTGAAAACCCAGAGACTGAGTTCTGTTTTAGACTGCCTGACCATATTACGGCCCTGCAGGCGGAGATCCGGGCGATCGCAGGATGCGTGAGGTGGTGTGGTACTAAAGCGTCGACTGTGAACATATTTGCGTACAGTAAAATGGCCATAAGGGCAATAAGAAGCAGGAGCGTTAGGTCACGAACAGACTTGCAGGACAAGAAGGAGATTAACGCCTTCTCTGAGGATGGCACAATCCGCATCGTTTGCGTGCCGGGCCATAACGGGGTAAGGGCCCAGCAAAAAATTGTTCCCGCCTTGGAAGCAATATGAAAATATTCTAGCATACTTTTGCGCATTTGGAATGCTCAATAAGTATGCATGAAACTATAATATTATGTAAAGCAACATCTTTTAAAAATTTTACAAAAAAAAATATGGTTTTAACACACTTTTGTGAAGCAATCTATTACTTAGGGTATGCATGAAACAGGGCTTCAAAGTATGGTAAAGACGAATTTGTGTTGCATCCATATGGCTTCTGATTATCGGTTGTGTATGCTAAAAGTGGTTTGAGCTCAATGAACGAAGTTCAAGTAAACGCAGACGCAGTCCGAGTTAAGACCGTGGCTGATGAATGCGCATGCAACCTTGTGGAACAGCGAAACAGCCAGTAGGACGGCGAAAATCCTAAGGGGTGATCCAGATCGAGAGAAGACGAGGCTCTTACTGAATGGAAGTAAAAGGAGGTCAGTATAGCTATTGGTATCATATTGCACATCATTGCCCGGCTTTCGCGTCTAACAGAATCCGGCACTTAGGTGGGGACACTATACCAGACATGAACCAACTTAGAGGAGTGGCGTGGAAAACCATTTGGGATTTTGTAAGTAGCACGGAATTTCTTACTTAGATTTTCTTTTTCGAGGTTACTTTCTTTTGTATTTAAAGCGCACAACAAGCCGATTACTGGTTAGGTGTATGTCCATAGTGACATGGGGCGAAATAATATCTGCATCCTCTGTTCAACCAACATAACCTACTGCTGAAAAGTTTGTTTCCTGAAAATTACTGCTGCTTAATTTATGATTGGTTTGGTAGACTCATAGAAAAAGTTTGCTGAAAATAGCAAACACTGTCTGCTGAATATGTAGTTAATTTTGCTTTGTAGCAGTAGTTCTATTTTAACACCAGTAGTACTGCAATTTCAGAGTAGCAGACTTACTGCTTAAAAGTCTATTGTTTGCTGAAAATGACTGCTGCTTAATTATGGAGGGGATGTTAGAAGATAAAAAAGAACATATGTAAATGTGTGTCTCAGTGGATATTTATAATCACCACTGAATTTATAATTTCCATAATCTTTTTTCTTTAAATTTTTATACAAAAGGCCATCCCAGTCTTGTGCACATTAGTAGAGCAATAACAAAAAATGTGTGCGAAATGTATACCAATGGATAGATCATTACCTTCTTTACAGTAATATTCCACAAGTTATAATCATCTCTTTCTACAAAATTTCTAAAAAATGTCTACAGTAATCAAACAAGTAATTGAAACCCATAAAAT
This sequence comes from Stomoxys calcitrans, assembly GCF_963082655.1. Taxonomy (NCBI): domain Eukaryota; kingdom Metazoa; phylum Arthropoda; class Insecta; order Diptera; family Muscidae; genus Stomoxys; species Stomoxys calcitrans. The sequence goes on along the minus strand of NC_081552.1, from coordinate 118,643,956 downwards.
GTAGCACACAAATTTTTTCTCAGCAGACTTGTGTACTCAAAACAGCAGATTTTGTTAGTTGAAATAGCAGTAAGAAATGTTTGCTAATACAGCAGCCCTATGTTTGCTGAAACAGCACTAATGTCTGCTTTCCCATTTTTAGCAGACATTTTTGCTTTTTTGAATAACAAATTTGGTCGAGTGTAGTCTTCTACTCAAATGAAAGTGAAGATTTTTGGAAAGAAAAGAGGAAAAATAGGTTGCGGTCCCACACTCACTAAGCATACAAAAGGACAACCATTTGTTGTTATTAATTGGACATGCTGGTTGTAAAAGGATTTTGAGCACAGACAGCGCACATGCGTTTTATGACATAGTAAAAAAGGGTTATCGTTATAGTACACCAGCGGTGAACATTTTTTTTTTTGGTTATTTGCGCGTAAATACAACTACTTTGCTGTATATACGAAATAAAAGTGCAATGCGACCAATGCGAAAATTGTTCAAAAGTAACTTCTTTATTAAACTTTATTTGAAATATACCTTTTCCGTTGTCACTTGTGGATTTAGTGATTAAAGATCACGTGTCTTTTAAAATCATTGCAATGTGAACGGTGTTTGTTGTTTTAGTAGTGTTTTGTGTTCTATCTTTCGTGTGCTTGATTCTTTTGAGTATCTGGATCTAGAAACTCTGGGACAAAGATAGGGTGCATGCAGAAGAATCTGCGTCTGAGATGAGTGATTTTGGCTGGGCAGTTAAAGAGGTGACGTGTGTCGTGTGGTCCCTGGTGACAATCGGGATTGATTGTAATTGAGCCAGAACTACTTTGGTTTGCCGGGGTATGAACGTAACAGTGTTTGCTGGCACTAAGAAGGTGTTATGAATGATGCAAAAAATAGTATTTAGCCACAACTACACCAATTTTGATATATATATATATATTTTTGCTTTTGAATTATAATTTTTTTTTTACAAAACATGTTTACGCTTTGCTGTTAACTTTTTTTTGTTAATTTGCTTGTGTTTTTCAACGTGTTTGTGTTCTCTAATTTCCTTCTTCTCACTTCTCTACACTCTAAAAAAAAGTGAACCCATGGTTGAGTTAAAATAAACTACTTTCGAATAAAGTTGAACTTCATATGGCGCTTAAGACATTTTTATTTGTTTTTAGTTAATGCAGATCTAAAAAATAATTACTTCATATGAACTTCGTAATGGTTCAACGTTAACTGAATGGAAATAAACTATTCGTTATACAGTACATATGATGAACAATTGACATTTTTAACTGACCTCAAAATAATGTACAGTGTATTTGTATGCGACCTTTCTTAATATATTCAAATATTTATTTTACTTCAAGATCACGGTCGTTGTTTTTTATTTAAATTTTCATTTGTTTTTCATTATCTATGACTCTCACTCTCTCTAAGTCTGGCTCACGTTGTTCTGCAGCACAGTGTTCGGTTAGTGCTAGAGGACGACGGTTAGTGCTAGAGGACTAGTTCCAGAGTCAACTGATTACTCCAATGACAAACCCATGTTAAATTCACCATCTTTTAACACTGAAAGTAACCAAAAATGGAACCAATCCTGCAAACTTTGGTACAAGTGAATAAACAGATTTGGAACTAATGCCCTGGACTGCAAACGGAGATGTGTATCTCAGTGATTGTTTACATTCCATACGGTTTTTATACCCTCCACCATAAGATGGGGGATATACTAATTTCGTCATTCTGATTCTAACTACTCGAAATATTCGTCTGAGACCCCATAAAGTATATATATTCTTGATCGTCGTGAAATTTTATGTCGATCTAGCCATGTCCGTCCGTCTGTCTGTCGAAAGCACGCTAACTTCTAAAGGAGTAAAGCTAGCCGCTTGAAATTTTGCACAAATACTTCTTATTAGTGTAGGTCGGTTGGTATTGTAAATGGGCCATATCGGTCCATGTTTTGATATAGCTGCCTTATATAACCGATCTTGGGTCTTGACTTCTTCAGCCTCTAGAGTGCGCAATTCTTATCCGATTGGGATGAAATTTAGCATGACGTGTTTTGTTGTAATATCCAACAACTGTGTCAAGAATGGTTCAAATCGGTTTATAACCTGATATAGCTGCCATATAAACCGATCTGGGGTCTTGACTTCTTGAGCCTCTAGAGTGCGCAATTCTTATCCGATTGGAATAAAATTTTGTACGACGTGTTTTGTTATGATATCCAACAACTGTGCCAAGTATGGTTCAAATCGGTTTATAACCTTATATAGCTGTCATATAAACCGATCTTGGGTCTTGACTTCTTGAGCCTCTAGAGGGCGCAATTCTTATCCAAATTGAATGAATTTTGGCACGTAGTATTTTGTTATGATATCCAACAACTGTGCCAAATATGGATCAAATCGGTTCATAACCTGATATAGCTGTTATATAAACAGATCTGGGGACTTGACTTCTTGAGCTTCTAGAGGGCTCAATTTCTATCTGATTTGGCTGAAATTTCGCAAGACGTTTTTTATTGTTACTTTCAACAACTATGCCAAATAAAGTACAAGTCGGTTCATAACCTGATGTAGCTGCCATATAAACCGATCTGGGATCTTGACTTCTTGAGCCTCTAGAGGTCGCAATTATTATCCGATTTGCCTGAAATTTTGTACGACGGATTCTCTCATGACCATTAACATACGTGTTTATTATGGTCTGAATCGGTCTATAGGCCGATACAGCTCCCATATAAATCGATCTCTCTATTTTACTTCTTGAGCCCACAAAGGGCGCAATTCTTATTCGAATTGGCTGACATTTTACACAGGTCTACAACATATAATTTAATTGTGGTCCAAACCGGACCATATCTTGATATCGCTCTAATGGCAGAGCAAATCTTTTCTTATATCCTTTTTTTGCCTAAGAAGAGATGCCGGGAAAAGAACTCGACAAATGCGATCCATGGTGGAGGGTATATAAGATTCGGCCCGGCCGAACTTAGCACGCTTTTACTTGTTTTCATATAATAACGATAAAAGCAAAAATGAGCTATAAATGCAGACAGTGTGGGTATTAGCAGAACAATAAAATTGTCGAGAGACTTTTCGCCACCTCCATACCAATGGCCGCAATGACAATGTGTACAAGGATCTGTGGATCAGATAATTTCCTCTCAATAATATTCTATAAATTAAATTTTTTTCATCCAACATAATTTGTCATGGCAAGCAGCTCGACTCCCTTTGGCCAAATCCGTCCACGTTTTGATAAAGCTGCCATATAAACCGATCTTGGGTCTTGACTTCTTGAGCCTCTAGAGGGCGCAATTCTCGTTCGATTGGACTGAAGTTTTGCACGTGGTGTTTTGGTCTCACTTTCAATAACCGTGCTAATGCAAATCGGAACATAACCTGATGTAGCTGCCATATAAACCGATCTGTGATCTTGACTTCTTGAGCCAATAGAGCGCACAATTCTCATCCAAATTGGCTGAAATTTTGCACGTAGTGTTTTGGTATCACTTCCAATAACCGTGCTAATGCAAATCGGAACATAACCTGATGTAGCTGCCATATAAACCGATCTGGGATTGTGACTTCTTGAGCCTCCAGAGGGCGCATTTCTCATTCGATTTGGCAGCAATTTTGTACAACGCCTTCTCTCATGACCTTCAACATACGTGTCTTATATGGTCTGAATCGATCAATAGCTTAATACAGCTCCCATATAAACCTATCTCCCGATTTTGCTTCTTGAGCCACTACAAGGCGCAATTCTTATCCGAATGAACAGAAATATTACACAATGACTTCTACAAGATTCAGCATTCATTTATCGTCTGAATCGGACTAAAAATTGATATAGCTCCAATAGCATAACAGTTCTTGTTCAATATTATTTGTTTGCCTAAAAAGAGACACCGCGCAAAGAACTCGACAAATGCGATCCATGGTGGAGGGTATATAAGATTCGGCCCGGCCGATCTTAGCATGCTCTTACTTGTTGTATTTTAAACAGCAGTACGAAATATTGGTAAAACAGCAGCACTATGTTGCTGAAACAGCAGTAATGTATGCTTTCCCCTTTTCAGTAAACAAAAACTGTTGTTTTGGCAAACATTTTTGCGGTTTTGAATAACAAATATCGTTGAGTGTAGTCAATAAACTATGATTTCCCATACAAATCTAGCCTCCGTATCCTCCTTCTTAGGTTTATTTGAGAAATTTCCTTTGTAGAACTGTCAAATAAACTTACTTTAAGGCTTCATTAAGTCTTGTGAATACGGCAGCAGTTTTTGTCTGCTGAGAATGGGAAAGCAAACATTACTGCTGTTTCAGCAAACATAGGGCTGCAGTATTAGCAAACATTTCGGCACAAAAATCTGCTGAAAAAAATACTTCATGGGGAAAATTTTGCGATAAGCCTAGTTCTTTTGACAGCAGGTGCATTTTTATGTCAAAGTTAATAAAATCCACTTTTCTTCGTTAAAAGCCACAAAAATTTTTAAAATGTCAAAAAAAAAATTGGTAAAAAAAAAATTATAAAATTTGCTACGTCAATATAAAAGCTCTTAATAAAGAATATATTAAATTTCATCAAAATCGGGCGAGGAAATCGAGGGTCAGGCGTTAATAGGTTGATGTCTTCAAATGACTCAAAACGCTTTTCCTGGAATGGCCGCCCGAGTTTACTGAACAGCCAGAAATCATACGGAACTAAATTAGGCGAATACGGTTGTAGTGGGACGATAATGGATGGTTGCATTTTGACGAAAAACTTATGAAAAATCATTACAATATGCGACGGTGCATTACCGTGGTGCAAAATCAAGAGTTGTCGGTCCATAATTCCGGCCTCTTTTTACGAATACCTTCGCGCAAACGATGCATAATACTCAAATAGTATTCTTTGGTGACATTTTGTCCGATCGGAAGGAATTCGGGGTGCACCACACCTCGATGATCCAAGACTGAGACGTACATTTCCATTGGCCTATGATCAGCATCCCACTTATGAAACTTCCTTAAATCTACCTTTTAACAAATTTATTGTTTTATTGGACTATGCAGCATTGCTGCTGACACATACAGGGTGGCTGATGAAAGCCGCTACCAAAAAAAAATGTAATAACTTTTTTTCTATTTAATAATAATAATTTAATAATTAATTTAATTAATTAATTAATTAATTTAATTAATAATAATTTAATAATTAATTTAATAATTTAATTTAACATGAATAAAAGAAAAATGTATTCCATACACCGAAAAAAAAATGTAGCAATATTCATCATTGTAGCAATATTCATCAGCCACCCTGTACATATCTCCTTTTAAGTACTGAAAGCGCTTGTTCCAATTTTCTCCATTTGCGCTACCCATTACAGCATTATTTGTTCCTTGTTGTCCCTTAATAATAAATACAACGCAATGCAACATCTATATTTTTCCCCTTGCTTTCTATGCCCTGCTGATGGATGTTGTTGTTTGTTATTTCAAACCGCTTTTTATACCCTCCACCATAGGGTGGGGTATACTAATTTCGTCATTCTGTTTATAACACCTCGAAATATGTGTCCATAAAGTCCCCATAAAGTATATATATTCTTGATCGTCATATCATTTTAAGTCGATCTAGCCATGTCCGTTCGTCTGTCTGTCTGTCGAAAGCACGCTAACTGTCAAAGGAGCAAAGCTAGCCGCTTGAAATTTTGCACAAATACTTTTTATTAGTGTAGGTCGGTTGGGATTGTAATTGGGCCAAATCCGTCCACGTTTTGATATAGCTGCCATATAAACCGATCTTGGGTCTTGACTTCTTGAGCCTCTAGAGTTCGCAATTTTTATCCGATTTTGCACGTGGTGTTTTGGTATCACTTCCAATAACTGCGCTAAGTATGGTTCAAATCGGTTCTTGTTTTCATATAGCTGCCATATAAACCGATCTTGGTCCTTAACTTCTTGAGCCTCTAGAGGGCGCAATTCTCATCCGATTTGACTTTTGCCCGTAGTGTTTTGGTATCACTTCCAACAACTGTGATAAGTATGATTCAAAACGGTTCATAATCTGATATAGCTGTCATATAAACCGATCTGGGATCTTGACTTCTTGAGCCAATAGAGCGCACAATTCTCATCCGATTTGGCTGAAATTTTGCACGTAGTATTTTGGTATCACTTCCAATAACCGTGCTAATGCAAATCGGAACATAACCTGATGTAGCTGTCATATAAACCGATCTTGGATTTTGATTTCTTGAGCCTCCAGAGGGCGCAATTCTCATCCGATTTGGCAGCAATTTTGTACAACGCCTTCTCTCATGACCTTCAACATACGTGTCTTATATGGTCTGAATCGATCAATAGCTTGATACAACTCCCATATAAACCTATCTCCCGATTTTGCTTCTTAAGCCCTTACAAGACGCAATTCTTATCCGAATGAACAGAAATTTAAACACAATGACTTCTACAATGTTCAGCATTCATTTATCGTCTGAATCGAACTAAAACTTGATATAGCTCCAATAGCATAACAGTTCTTGTTCAATATTATTTGTTTGCCTAAAAAGAGATACCGCGCATGGATATCGACAAATGCGATCCATGGTGGAGGGTATATAAGATTCGGCCGGCCGAACTTAGCAAGCCAATTGCTATTTTTAATTGTTGGATGTAGTTGTTTGTTATTTGAAAACCCTTTTATTGCTATTCTTCATCACTTGAAAGTGGTTTTGTTTCGCACACCACTCGTAATCTGTGGAATGTTTTGCTTTTATTTATGTTTCCCAGTTACAACCGATCATTTGTTTTGATTATTTTAGATATTTTTTTCTTTTCTTTCAAAAAATTAAAATCCTCTCTTTCATTACGCTGCAATCATTTTCAGCAAACAGCCTTTTCAGTAGTCATACCGCTGTTCTTAAATTGCAAACATTTAGCTATAATAGCAGTAAAATGAACTATTGGGTTGCCCAAAAAGTAATTGCGGATTTTTTAAAAGAAAGTAAATGCATTTTTAATAAATCTCAGAATGAACTTTAATCAAATATACTTTTTTACACTTTTTTTCTAAAACAAGCTAAAAGTAACAGCTGATAACTGACAGAAGAAAGAATGCAATTACAGAGTCACAAGCTGTGAAAAATTTTGTCAACGCCGACTATATGAAAAATCCGCAATTACTTTTTGGGTAACCCAATACTAACAGCCAGCATACAATGTTTGCTACTATCAGCACTTTCATCTATGAGTGTTGGAAAAATTACGGAATAAACTTGCTATGCTTCAGAAAGACAAGCGTATACTAAACATTTGTGCATTAATATTTCATAAAACAGCAAAAATTTTCTGCTGTTTTCAGCAAAATTCTTTAAAAAATGTTTATGCTACATATTACTTTTGAATTTAAAATGATTTCAGATTACAATTTTATAAAATGTTCTACAATTTTTTTTTTAAGTGTTCAAAGACAAAAAAAAAACTGCCAAAAATCATATATATATATGCTTATAAAATAAAAATGAGTCTAAAATTGCTACAAACGTTGATTAATATGTAGGAAATGCCTTAACTATCATTTAGAAGTTCAAGTCGGAAACCGTTTCCATCGAAGTTTACTGATTTCAGCAATCTTATTTCTCTGGGTGTATAGCTACTTTAGCTTCCCAAAATCAAAACAAGCGCACCAAACATGCGGTCGCATGATTACTTATTCAACATCCCTTATCATAATTTTACAATAAACCATTAATAGGTACGATAAAGTACAAAATGCTGAGTAAACAAAATTAGAATCTCACTTTAAAAATATACTTAACAATCAATTATATTATGACCCATCAGGTTAAATATGTTAAGTATACCCTCAATCATTTCTTTCGCGATAATCATGGATATTATGTTTATTTAATATAAGAAAATATTTGACAAATTAAAACCAACTTTAAAGAAACTTTTACGAAACCATGACTCACTCACAATTCGCAGTGGAATGAATAGATTTTACAATACCTCACTAGGGGCGCAGATGGTTCATGGTATTATACACGCCAACCAGTAGAGGAAAAGGGAAGACAGCCAATAAAACAACCACTATTTTAAAATAACCTTGGATATCCGTTTTCGTTACATGAAGCAAACCTGCCTATTAAGCAATTTTGCATCTTTTGTTACTCTTTTGTTCCCAATAATTAATTCTTATTTTGCTTGCTATTTGAGTTTTTTAAATTTTTTATTACTTGGAATATTCACATTTTATCGACAGCTGTTTACCTCGGGAACGTAGGTTGCAGAACTCCGAATGTTTGCTAGCTGGACGGGATAATCGCGAATTTATGTGGCTGTCCTGACTCCGAACAATTGGGAAAAAATACTTGGAAAGTGCGACTTTTGAAGCGTGAATGGGATTTCACGCAAACATAAATATGATTCATCTCACAAATTATTTAAAGATACAAGGTGCATTTCATTTGCGCACTCAATATGTAATGCAGTTGAAATCGTATAAGTGAAACGCTAAAAATGCATCTATTTGGTTTCACTTACCCTTCATTTTCGGTTAATAGTAGCTCGGATAAGTGAAGATCATGTCCAGTTAAGCTAAAACAGCCTACGTGAAATCGAATATTCACACCAACGTGCTAATTATGTTTTATTAAATTATAACTTGAGTTGAAAATGATTCATGAACAGAAGAACTCTTTAGAAGTCAGAGACAATCATAAGCGTAATGTCAAACAAATGTTCTTGTGGATTTGTCCGATTACAGTTACAGAGCTATTCTGAATAACATTTCCCTGGGAGTTTTTCCCTACTCTCTTTTCTCCTATTCTGAATAACAATTTCCTGGAAGTTTCTTCCTATTTCCTTATTCAAAACAGACTTCGAAAAAGGGAAATATCTCCCAGGGAAAAAAGTAGGTATTCTGAATCTAAGTAAAAGGGAGAATGATAGAATGAGATCTAAGTAAAAGGGAGAATATTTACAATAAAAGACGAGAATTCTAGAATTGGTATATGAATATGGGTATCAAAATATGTGGTTCATATTTTAATATTCTTAGACCCTTATGTATAAAGAGATGCCGCTAAGTGGCACGCGTTTCGGAGTTGGATACTAAAAGGAGATCCCTTGTCATTGAGCTGAAAGTAGAATCGGGCAGCATTCATTGATATGCAAGAAGTCTTCCGCCTGTTCCTTAATGGCAGATCATTCATGACGACAAAGTTGAAGCAAACCTCCAAGCTACTCACTAAGGTAGTTCTGCCCAAGAACGAAACGGTAGATTCAGCCACTTAAACTCCTTTTGGTAAGGGAAAACGCCAAAGTGCAGGATGTGTGCCCCGCATGCAACCAAGGACAACACGACACATTTAATCTATTTATCTTACCACCAGACAACTCTGGAAGCATCTCATTTTAAGCCAACGATTGTTAAATGTAGACGGAAAGTTGTTATCACAACAGAGAAATATCGTGGCAAGCTGTAGGCCATAATTGTGCACTATTACATACAACAAGTAAAAGCGAGCTAAGTTCGGCCGGGCCGAATCTTATATACCCTCCACCATGGATCGCATTTGTCGAGTTCTTTTCCCGGCATCTCTTCTTAGGCAAAAAAGGATATAAGAAAAGAGTTGCTATGCTAGTAAAACGATATCAAGATATGGTCCGGTTCGGACCACAATTAAATTATATGTTGGAGACCTGTGTAAAATATCAGCCAATTCGTATAAGAATTGCGCCCATTGGGGCTCACGAAGTAAAATAGAGAGAACGATTTATATGGGATCTGTATCGGCCTATAGACCGATTCAGACCATAATAAACACGTTTGTTGATGGTCATGAGAGGATCCGTCGTACAAAATTTCAGGCATATTGGATAATAATTGCGACCTCTAGGGGTCAAGAAGTCAAGATCCCAGATCGGTTTATATGGCAGCTATATCAGGTTATGAACCGATTTGAACCTTATTTGACACAGTTGTTGAAAGTAAAAACAAAATACGTCATGAAAAATTTCAGCCAAATCGGATAGGAATTGCGCCCTCTAGAAGCTCAAGAAGTCAAATCCCCAGATCTGTTTATATGACAGCTATATCAGGTTATGGGACGATTTCAACCATACTTGGCACAGTTGTTGAATATCATAACGAAATACTTCGTGCAAAATTTCATTCCAATCGGATAAGAATTGCGCACGCTAGAGGCTCAAGAAGTCAAGACCCAAGATCGGTTTATATGGCAGCTATATCAGCTTATGAACCGATTTGAACTATACTTAGCGCAGTTGTTGGATATCATAGCAAAAGCTCAAGAAGTCAAGACCCAAGATCGGTTTATATGGCAGCTATATCAGGTTATAGACCGATTTGAACCATACTTGACACAGTTGTTGGATATTACAACAAAACACGTCGTGCAAAATTTCATTCCAATCGGATAAGAATTGCGCACGCTAGAGGCTCAAGAAGTCAAGACCCAAGATCGGTTTATATGGCAGCTATATCAGCTTATGAACCGATTTGAACTATACTTAGCGCAGTTGTTGGATATCATAGCAAAAGCTCAAGAAGTCAAGACCCAAGATCGGTTTATATGGCAGCTATATCAAAACATGGACCGATATGGCCCATTTACAATATTTACATTTGTGCAAAATTTCAAGCGGCTAGCTTTACTCCTTCGGAAGTTAGCGTGCTTTCGACAGACGGACGGACGGACGGATATGGCTAGATCAACATAAAATGTCGCAACGATCAAGAATATATATACTTTATGGGGTCTCAGACGAATATTTCGAGTAGTTACAAACAGAATGTCGAAATTAGTATACCCCCCATCTTATGGTGGAGGGTATAAAAAGGATGTAAGAAAAGATTTGCTCTGCTATTAGAGCGATATCAAGATATGGTCCGGTTTGGACCACAATTAAATTATATGTTGGAGACCTGTGTAAAATGTCAGCCAATTCGAATAAGAATTGCGCACTTTGTGGGCTCAAGAAGTAAAATAGAGAGATCGATTTATATGGGAGCTGTATCTGCCTATAGACCTATTCAGACCATAATAAACACATCGTCATGAGAGAGTCCGTCGTACAAAATTTCAGGCAAATCGGATAATAATTGCGACCTCTAGAGGCTCAAGAAGTCAAGTCCCCAGATCTGTTTATATGACAGCTATATCAGGCTATGAACCGATTTGAACCATATTCGGCACAGTTGTTGGATATCATAACAAAGTACTACGTGCCAAAATTCATTTAAATTTAATAAGAATTGCGCACTCTAGAGGCTCAAGAAGTCAAGACCCAAGATCGGTTTATATGGCAGCTATATCAGGTTATGAATTGATTTGAACCATACTTGGCACAGTTGTTGGATATAATAGCAAAACACGTCGTGCAAAATTTCATCCCAATCGGATAAGAATTGCGCACTCTAGAGGCTCAAGAAGTCAAGACCCAAGATCGGTTTATATGGCAGCTATATCAAAACATGGACCGATATGGCCCATTTACAATACCAACCGACCTACACTAATAAGAAGTATTTGTGCAAAATTTCAAGCGGCTAACTTTACTCCTTCGGAAGTTATCGTGCTTTCGACAGACAGACGGACGGACATGGCTAGATCGACATAAAATTTCACGACGATCAAGAATATATATACTTTATGGGGTCTCAGACGAATATTTCGTGTAGTTACAATTAGAATGACGAAATTAGTATACCCCCATCATATGGTGGAGGGTATAAAAAGGAAAGCAAACATTACAAAAGCAATACTTCACATATTTGTAAGGAGGCCACCGAAGCGCAGAGGTTAGCATGTCCGTCTATGACGTTGAACGCCTGGGTTCGAATCCTGGCGAGACCATCAAAAAAATTTTTCAGCAGTGGTTTTCCCCTCCTAATGCTGGCAACATTTGGGAGGTACTATGCTATGTAAAACTTCTTTCCAAAGAGGTATCGCACTGTGGCTCGCCGTTCGGACTCGACTATAAAAAAGAGGCCCCTCATCATTGAACGCAAACTTGAATCGGACTGCACTCATTGGTATGTGAGAAGTTTGCCTCTGTTGCTTAGTGGAATGTTCATGGGCAAAACTTGCAAATTTGCAACATGTTTGTAAACTTTTGTAAAAGCCTTTATAACTTATTTTTGCTTATTATTACATTTTATGTTCTTTTTTCCAAAAATATTAGGCAAATGTTTAGTCAAAATAAAACAGCTGAAGTAAAACGGACTTTTTTCGAAAATTCGAAATTCTCTCTTCCAAATTTTCATCTCTCCATTCAATTAGAATAGGATGATTTTATTCGAGGTAGAAATTAATAGTCTCTTGTATATATAACTTCTCACTTATGCGATTTAAGTTTCAAATAAAACCTGAATTTGTGGCTTAACAACTTGTTCAGTTTAGCGGTACTATAAGTTTAGCGATTATTCAATTGCAATGAATAACACCAGAAATGAATAAGCGGGATTTTTCACAAGAGCGTATTAAATTTTTGCGGTTTCGACTGTACATATATAAATTAATCAAGTTTGTCAGGTGGGGTTCTAAATGTACACACTGTTCAAGTATCTAGTTCGGCCGGCCGAACTATAAATCACTAAAATTTACCGTTTCTACAATAAACGGTTTGAAGAATACAATTAGTCGAAAGAGTGGAATCTTCTCTTAGAAAAATGATTTTGTAAATACCTATTTATTTTATAACACACGTTAGTTCATGATCTTTACTCTAGTGTTATTTAAAATTCTTAAAGGGTTAAAAAAGTCATCTGGTAAAAATAAAACTAGCATATCATGAGTATAGATGAAAAAGTTTATTACTAATGTGGTGTTAGACATTTTACTTAAACAAATTTCTTGGGAATAAGCAAGCACTTTAGCACCTTTTAGTTCAATACAACTAGACCCTTATGTATAAAGAGATGCCGCTAAGTGGCACGCGTTTCGGAGTTGGATACTAAAAGGAGATCCCTTGTCATTGAGCTGAAAGTAGAATCGGGCAGCATTCATTGATATGCAAGAAGTCTTCCGCCTGTTCCTTAATGGCAGATCATTCATGACGACAAAGTTGAAGCAAACCTCCAAGCTACTCACTAAGGTAGTTCTGCCCAAGAACGAAACGGTAGATTCAGCCACTTAAACTCCTTTTGGTAAGGGAAAACGCCAAAGTGCAGGATGTGTGCCCCGCATGCAACCAAGGACAACACGACACATTTAATCTATTTATCTTACCACCAGACAACTCTGGAAGCATCTCATTTTAAGCCAACGATTGTTAAATGTAGACGGAAAGTTGTTATCACAACAGAGAAATATCGTGGCAAGCTGTAGGCCATAATTGTGCACTATTACATACAACAAGTAAAAGCGTGCTAAGTTCGGCCGGGCCGAATCTTATATACCCTCCACCATGGATCGCATTTGTCGAGTTCTTTTCCCGGCATCTCTTCTTAGGCAAAAAAGGATATAAGAAAAGAGTTGCTATGCTAGTAAAACGATATCAAGATATGGTCCGGTTCGGACCACAATTAAATTATATGTTGGAGACCTGTGTAAAATATCAGCCAATTCGTATAAGAATTGCGCCCATTGGGGCTCACGAAGTAAAATAGAGAGAACGATTTATATGGGATCTGTATCGGCCTATAGACCGATTCAGACCATAATAAACACGTTTGTTGATGGTCATGAGAGGATCCGTCGTACAAAATTTCAGGCATATTGGATAATAATTGCGACCTCTAGGGGTCAAGAAGTCAAGATCCCAGATCGGTTTATATGGCAGCTATATCAGGTTATGAACCGATTTGAACCTTATTTGACACAGTTGTTGAAAGTAAAAACAAAATACGTCATGAAAAATTTCAGCCAAATCGGATAGGAATTGCGCCCTCTAGAAGCTCAAGAAGTCAAATCCCCAGATCTGTTTATATGACAGCTATATCAGGTTATGGGCCGATTTCAACCATACTTGGCACAGTTGTTGAATATCATAACGAAATACTTCGTGCAAAATTTCATTCCAATCGGATAAGAATTGCGCACGCTAGAGGCTCAAGAAGTCAAGACCCAAGATCGGTTTATATGGCAGCTATATCAGCTTATGAACCGATTTGAACTATACTTAGCGCAGTTGTTGGATATCATAGCAAAAGCTCAAGAAGTCAAGACCCAAGATCGGTTTATATGGCAGCTATATCAGGTTATAGACCGATTTGAACCATACTTGACACAGTTGTTGGATATTACAACAAAACACGTCGTGCAAAATTTCATTCCAATCGGATAAGAATTGCGCACGCTAGAGGCTCAAGAAGTCAAGACCCAAGATCGGTTTATATGGCAGCTATATCAGCTTATGAACCGATTTGAACTATACTTAGCGCAGTTGTTGGATATCATAGCAAAAGCTCAAGAAGTCAAGACCCAAGATCGGTTTATATGGCAGCTATATCAAAACATGGACCGATATGGCCCATTTACAATATTTACATTTGTGCAAAATTTCAAGCGGCTAGCTTTACTCCTTCGGAAGTTAGCGTGCTTTCGACAGACGGACGGACGGACGGATATGGCTAGATCAACATAAAATGTCGCAACGATCAAGAATATATATACTTTATGGGGTCTCAGACGAATATTTCGAGTAGTTACAAACAGAATGTCGAAATTAGTATACCCCCCATCTTATGGTGGAGGGTATAAAAAGGATGTAAGAAAAGATTTGCTCTGCTATTAGAGCGATATCAAGATATGGTCCGGTTTGGACCACAATTAAATTATATGTTGGAGACCTGTGTAAAATGTCAGCCAATTCGAATAAGAATTGCGCACTTTGTGGGCTCAAGAAGTAAAATAGAGAGATCGATTTATATGGGAGCTGTATCTGCCTATAGACCTATTCAGACCATAATAAACACATCGTCATGAGAGAGTCCGTCGTACAAAATTTCAGGCAAATCGGATAATAATTGCGACCTCTAGAGGCTCAAGAAGTCAAGTCCCCAGATCTGTTTATATGACAGCTATATCAGGCTATGAACCGATTTGAACCATATTCGGCACAGTTGTTGGATATCATAACAAAGTACTACGTGCCAAAATTCATTTAAATTTAATAAGAATTGCGCACTCTAGAGGCTCAAGAAGTCAAGACCCAAGATCGGTTTATATGGCAGCTATATCAGGTTATGAATTGATTTGAACCATACTTGGCACAGTTGTTGGATATAATAGCAAAACACGTCGTGCAAAATTTCATCCCAATCGGATAAGAATTGCGCACTCTAGAGGCTCAAGAAGTCAAGACCCAAGATCGGTTTATATGGCAGCTATATCAAAACATGGACCGATATGGCCCATTTACAATACCAACCGACCTACACTAATAAGAAGTATTTGTGCAAAATTTCAAGCGGCTAACTTTACTCCTTCGGAAGTTATCGTGCTTTCGACAGACAGACGGACGGACATGGCTAGATCGACATAAAATTTCACGACGATCAAGAATATATATACTTTATGGGGTCTCAGACGAATATTTCGTGTAGTTACAATTAGAATGACGAAATTAGTATACCCCCATCATATGGTGGAGGGTATAAAAAGGAAAGCAAACATTACAAAAGCAATACTTCACATATTTGTAAGGAGGCCACCGAAGCGCAGAGGTTAGCATGTCCGTCTATGACGTTGAACGCCTGGGTTCGAATCCTGGCGAGACCATCAAAAAAATTTTTCAGCAGTGGTTTTCCCCTCCTAATGCTGGCAACATTTGGGAGGTACTATGCTATGTAAAACTTCTTTCCAAAGAGGTATCGCACTGTGGCTCGCCGTTCGGACTCGACTATAAAAAAGAGGCCCCTCATCATTGAACGCAAACTTGAATCGGACTGCACTCATTGGTATGTGAGAAGTTTGCCTCTGTTGCTTAGTGGAATGTTCATGGGCAAAACTTGCAAATTTGCAACATGTTTGTAAACTTTTGTAAAAGCCTTTATAACTTATTTTTGCTTATTATTACATTTTATGTTCTTTTTTCCAAAAATATTAGGCAAATGTTTAGTCAAAATAAAACAGCTGAAGTAAAACGGACTTTTTTCGAAAATTCGAAATTCTCTCTTCCAAATTTTCATCTCTCCATTCAATTAGAATAGGATGATTTTATTCGAGGTAGAAATTAATAGTCTCTTGTATATATAACTTCTCACTTATGCGATTTAAGTTTCAAATAAAACCTGAATTTGTGGCTTAACAACTTGTTCAGTTTAGCGGTACTATAAGTTTAGCGATTATTCAATTGCAATGAATAACACCAGAAATGAATAAGCGGGATTTTTCACAAGAGCGTATTAAATTTTTGCGGTTTCGACTGTACATATATAAATTAATCAAGTTTGTCAGGTGGGGTTCTAAATGTACACACTGTTCAAGTATCTAGTTCGGCCGGCCGAACTATAAATCACTAAAATTTACCGTTTCTACAATAAACGGTTTGAAGAATACAATTAGTCGAAAGAGTGGAATCTTCTCTTAGAAAAATGATTTTGTAAATACCTATTTATTTTATAACACACGTTAGTTCATGATCTTTACTCTAGTGTTATTTAAAATTCTTAAAGGGTTAAAAAAGTCATCTGGTAAAAATAAAACTAGCATATCATGAGTATAGATGAAAAAGTTTATTACTAATGTGGTGTTAGACATTTTACTTAAACAAATTTCTTGGGAATAAGCAAGCACTTTAGCACCTTTTAGTTCAATACAACTAAACTTGTGGAGGGTATAAAAATGAATTTTTAGTTCAATATAACCAACGTTAACAGTTTCCATTTCATTCTTGAGTAATATGCTCCGAAGTAAGAACAATTTAATAACTGTTAGTAAGTGTGAACTAAAATTGAATGAAGTTTATAATGCCACAGTCATTAAGACCCTCCACCATAGGATGGGGGTATACTAATTTCGTCATTCTGTTTGTAACTCCCCGAAATATGCGTCTGAGAACCCATAAAGTATATATATTCTTGATCGTCATGTCATTTAAAGTCGATCTAGCCATGTCCGTCCGTCTGTCTGTCGAAAGCACGCTAACTTTCGAAGGAGTAAAGCTGCCCGCTTGAAATTTTGCACGAATACTTTTTATTAGTGTAGGTCGTTTGTAATTGTAAATGGGCCAAATCGGTCCATGTTTTGATATAGCTGCCATATAAACCGATCTTGGGTCTTGACTCCCTGAGCCTCTAGAAGACGCAATTCTCGTCCGATTTGACTATAATTTTGCACGTGATGTTTTGGTATCACTTCCAACAACTCTGTTAAGTATGATTCAAATCGGTACATAACCTGGTATTGCTGCTGGTATTGCCATATAAACCGATCTGGGATCTTGACTTCTTGAGCCAATAGAGAGCGCAATTCTCATCCGATTTGGCTGAAATTTTGCATGAGGTGTTTTGTTATGTCTTCCAATAACCGTGCTTAGTATGGCGCAAATCGGAACATAACCTGGTGTAGCTGCCATATAAACCGATCTGGGATTGTGACTTCTTGAGCCTCCAGAGGACGCAATTCTCATCCGATTTGGCAGAAATTTTGTATAACAACTAATATAGTCTGAATCGATCAATAGCTTGATACAGCTCCCATATAAACCTATCTCCCGATTTTGCTTCTTAAGTCCCTACAAGGCGAAATTCTTATCCGAATTAACAGAAATATTACACAATGACTTCTACAATGTTTAGCATTCATTTATCGTCTGAATCGGACTAAAACTTGATATAGCTCCAATAGCATAACAGTTCTTATTCAATATTATTTGTTTGCCTAAAAAGAGATACCGGGCATAGAACTCGACGAATGCGATCCATGGTGGAGGGTATATAAGATTCGGCCGAACTTAGCACGCTCTTACTTGTTGTTTTTATAAAAGGCGTATGCACATAAAGCGTATATTTACGAACCTTCCAATGCCATGATTGTGTAGTCATTCCGTTTGTAACATCTCGAAATATTTATCTAAGACCCCATAAAGTATATATATTCTTGATCGTCTCGACTTGAAGATCATTGGAGATTGCAAATGGGCCATATCGGTTCAGATTTAGATACAGCTCCCATATAAACCGATCTTCAAATTTGATTTCTTGATTACTGTGTCAAGTATGGTCCAAATCGGTCTATAACTTGATATAGCTCGCATATAAAGCTATCTGCCGATTCGACTACTAGAGCTCCTGGATGCCAACTGTGCCAAGTACGATCCGAATCGATCTGTAACCTGATATAGCTCCCATATAAACTGATCTCCGGTTTTTCTCCTTGAGCCCTTACAAGCCGCAATGTTTTTTGTCCGATGTAGCCGAAATTTTGCATGCGGTGTTCTGTTACAACTTCCAAAAACTGTGCCAAGTACGATTCAAATCAGTCTAAAATCTGATAGAGGGACATAGCAAGGATTTTATTGTGGGGGGCCCACTCTACATTTTATAAAAATGAAAAATTGCCAAAATTCTGCTGTTACTGCGAAATTGGAAAGATACGTTATATATATATTTTTTTTTTGTTGAAAATTATGGTCGCTATTGGGTGCAGAAACTGACCTATCGGCAGTGGCATTTGGTCATAAAGTCAGAGCTGAATTTTGTACTGATTGATAACACACTATTTATAGACCGATCCTAATATTTCAAAGCATTCAAAGTTTGGTTGTCTTTGCCAATACCTTAGTGCTTCAGTACTTTGATGAAATTTTCTCTCATACTAGTTTAATGATTTCAACAGGTTATTGTTCAATCCGGTCTATTGGCTTTAAATGACTTTTATTTCCATAAAATTTTACGCAAACAAACTGAAAAACTTAAGCAACTATAAGCGTTACATATTTAAAAAAAAAAAATTTACGAAGCACCATCTACATTCTGCTTAAATGATATCGCTTATTTCTACATCGAACTTAATTAAAATCCGTCGAAAATCCGGTTTTGGAAAAAGATGGAAAGGAAAAGATGTCCAGCAAAAATTGCATCCAACTATTGTCGTATATGCTTATAATATCCATCATGTCTTTATAAATTCTAATGTTTTCCCAATTTATTGGAGCAAAAATAAGAAAAGGTAGTAAAACTAAAAATTACATTTGTAAACATTTTTCTTATTTGGCCCATTAATTGATGTCAAATAACCCAGCGGCAAACGTAAGTGTAATAAAAAACTTGCTCCCATATGTAAAAGTCTGCTGACTAATATTATTATAACACATTTCCTTACCTAAGGTGGGTTTTATGTTCGTGTTTCACAGTGAAAATTAATATTTTTCACTGTGAAAGGCGAACTATTTAAATACCCACCTTATTCTAAACATGCAATTTGACTCGTTGACTTTCATTAATGATTTTAGTACATAACACATAAGGAAATCATTATTCGCAAAATCTTTTCAGTGCAAAAAAATTCAACAAATATATTTTAAAATGTTTTAAATAATTTCACTGTGCTCAAATCTACGGTCAAACAGCCAAAGCCAACAGAACTAAAAAAATTCTACTAGAATACCTTAATCACTATGAACTCCGTATCAATTATCATAAATACTGTATTGTGAATAATGGAATTCCAAGAAGAAAAAAACGAAATGGTTTTATTTCAAATAATTATTTCAAAAATTAAATGAATCTGGGTGATTATTTCGGGCTTTTTCATTTCATTGTTGATATAATTCAAATCATTTATAATTAAAAAGTAAAAGCGTGCTAAGTTCGGCCGGGCCCAATCGTGGGAACCCACTAGCATGGATTCTGCTAAAAATTTATACAAAATAAATTTAGTTGTAGGGCATAATTTTAGTTTGGTAAACTTCTGTCAAACCAGCAAAAATTAAGCTTCTAGGAACCGAACAAGGATGATCAAGAGACCGGTTCACATGGGGGCTATATCAGGTTATAGACTGGTTTTGGTCGTATTTGGTACAGAATTCAAATTGGGAGATCGGTTTATATGGGAGCTATATTCAAATCAGAACTGATATGGCCCATTTGCAATCCCCAACGACCTACATCGATATTAAGTATCTGGGCAAAGTTTCGGCTAGCTTTACGCGTTCGACCTCTATCGTGATTTCGACAGAAGGACATGGCTAGATCGAATCAGAATGTCGAGCCGATCCAGAATATATACACTTTATGGGGTCACAGATCAATATTTCGAGGTGTTATAAACGGAATGACTAGGTTTGTATACCCCCATCCTATAGTGGTGGATATAAAAATTACCACTTATTCTTTTGAGGCCACCGAAGTGTAGAAGTTGTTAGCATGGCCATAACAATTAAGAACCATATAAAAACTTTTCTCGTGTCGCACTGCGGCACGCCGTTCGGACTCGGCTATAAAAAGGAGGCCCCTTATCATTAAGCTAAAAGTTGAATCGGATAGTACTCACTGATATGTGAGAAGTTTGCCTTTGTTCCTTTGAGAAGTGTTCATGGGCAAAATTTGCAATTATTCTTTGGAAAAGTTTTTCAGACTATCTTTTGAAAAAATTGGCGTAACGTGGACAACTGAAACCAATTAGAACAATTTTCCCGTCATGTTTTGAGGCGAAAATTGGCTTGTCGAAAGACGGCAAATTTTTATATCACAAAAATCTATCAAAAATTTCTCAAAATTGTTAGGATTGAGATTTCTGCAATCCGTTTGAATGTCTTGATGCATTTGATGGTTTCTATATAAAAAAAAAATAAATTTATGGCAATAATCCTACTTCTTTTGACAGCAGGTGCGATTTTATGTCAAATCATTAAATCCAGCTTTCTTCGCTAAGTGGTCATAAAATATTAAGAAAATGTTTTAGCACGCTTTTACGTGTTTTTTCTAAGACGATTTTACCATGTTCGTGTGCCTGTCCGTCTGTTGTAATCAAGCAGATATTGAGCTGAAATTTGGCCCAGATACCTATTTTTGCTGCCAGCTGCTTCTTGAACGGGCCAAATCAGGCAATATTTGGATATAGCTGCTATATAGACCGACCTGTCGATAGAGGGTCTGAAGCCCATAAAAGCTTTATTTATTACCCGATTTCGCTGAAATTTAAAACAGTATGTTGTTTCATCACACAGCCACCCAATTGCATCATTGTCTGCCCATGATCTGCGATTCAAAGAATGAGAGCAGTGCAAATACCGAGGGGAGAGTTTTACGCTCCTACCGGCTTATTCGAATTGTAGAGTGGGAGCAATGATACAATTGGGTGGCTGGTGGTGTGCCGTTAGCATATATATAGGGTGATTTTTTTAAGAGCTATAGGAAAATTTAAAAAAAACGCTTGAAATTCAGAAAAATCCATGAAATCTTTATTTGAATTGATAGTACGGTCCATATAATTTAATGTTTAAAGATTATTTCATGTCTAATTTTGGCACACTCTTTCCAACATTTCGGCCGATATCTCACGAATAAATGCTTCAATATTGTCTTCCAATGCGTAAATTGAAGCGGGCTTGTCTGTAAATCGCACGTTAAATCGCACGATCTAGGCGGCCAATTGACCGGTTCCGAACATGAAATAAACTGTTCGCCAAACTTGCCTCTCAATAAGTCAATTTTTACGCGTACAGTGTGTAACCACATGTCATGCAAGTCAAGCTATTGCATTTTGGGCAAAAAAAAGTTGCGTATCATCTCACGGTACCGCTGACCAATCGCAGTTACGTTACGATTCGCATTATCTTTGAAGAAATACGGTCCAATGATGCCACCAGCCCATAAACCGCACCAAACTGTGACTTTTTCTGTATGCATTGGTAGCTCTTGCAATGCTTCTAGTTGATCTTCACTCCAAAATCGGTTAAATTATAGACCAAGCTGAAGATTTTTGACAGTGAAACAAAACACGAAACGTGCCTGAGCTGTTTAAACCAGTGTTGCCGAAAAGGACATAGCTATCACCCTTTATACATATAGCTGTCATTGACACCAGGAATTCGGAGCGGACAGGGAGCAAATTTTTTTTAACCCGGAGCGGAGTGGTTTTCAATCTCAAAATCCGCTCGGCTCCGACAAAATAAAAATCTTAAAAATACACATTCTGTTGGTTTACGAGACGGTTTATTTAGGCGAACCTAAACAAACTTTAAGATTACTAAATTAACATGAGATAAGTTTTGAGTTAACTTTCGTTAAATCTTAATGAAAAAGAAGGTTAGAGAACAGATTTGCACCAATTTTAAAAAGTTTCGTCTTAAAGTCAAAACAAATGAAAACGAGTTAAGTGCAGTAGGGCCAAATCTTGCATACCAACCGCCATTGATCGCATTTGTCAAGTTCTTTGCACGGTTTTTTTTTATAGGCAGCAACAAACTCCATGGATTTTTATACCCACCACCATGTTATAAGTCCTTGGTGGCACTAAACTGTTTGGAGACCTAACCAGCTCTAGACGGTCACTCTTGGGTGTGGTTTCATCCCATCTCTCTCGCCCTAAAGGACTGCAACAATTAAAAATGAAAAACACAGATTAAAACCTACATCAAGCCAACACACATACTTTGCGAACGAGGGGTAAGGTGTTTCACCCTGCCATAGCCGCGAAGGTATTCCCTTCAGTATTTGCGACCACATAATCCGCCACACTTTTCCACTTACCTTTCACTCCGTCACCCCATAATGGTAAAACTCTAGCTGTTCTAAAAAATGACGATTATACACTTAATAGTTTCGGCTGCAGGTCAGTTAAAACAAAGTGTTTTAGAGTATTGTTTCAATTTATTTCCGATATTTTGGTTGACTTCGTCTAACCGTTTTCACAGGCTGTTTTCTTAACAAAATACAAAACAATTAAGAAAATAAATCACAAAGAAATTAACAAACAAATGTTTACATTTTAATTGATGAGTTACATTCCAAGTGCTGCTCTATGTCTCACTATCGGTTGTCAACTGCTTTTCTCTTTCTATGTTTTTTAAGAACATATTTAAAATTTCTTTGAAATGTTTTTAAGAAAAATTGCATTGAAATTTTCGTTTTGTAAAATTTTTATAAAAATCTCGTCTCTATGTAGAATTTCCACCAAAATCCGTACATTAATTAGGAGTCTTAGAGGAAAAAGTTGTGCAAACTTTTGAGAAGGTCTATGGATAAATGCTCTTCCAAAGGCTCGGATATATATATATATATATATATATATATATATATATATATATATATATATATATGTATATATATATATATATATATATATATATATATATATATATATATGTATATATATATATATATATATATATATATATATATATATATGTATATATATATATATATATATATATATATATATATATATATATATATATATATATATATATGGGGTTATATCCAAATCTGAACCGAGTTTTTCTAGTTTCAAAACAATCAGACAGACGCACAGACAGACGGGCGGAGAGGCAGATGGACATAACTAAATCGAATCTGAAAGTCAGTCGGTGTGCCTGTTAATGGGTCTATCTCTCTCCCTTGTACCACAGTAGTGGGTATCAAAATATTAGAAACTTGCACCCGTTTTTATACCCTCCACCATAGGATGGGGGTATACCAATTTCATTATTCTGTAACACTTCGAAATATGTGTCCATAAAGTATATATATTCTTGATCGTCATGTCATTTTAAGTCGATCTAGCCATGTCCGTCCGTCTGTCTTTCGAAAGCACGCTAACTTTCGAAGGAGTAAAGCTAGCCGCTTAAAATTTTGCACAAATACTAGGTCGGTCGAGATTGTAAATAGGCCATATCGGTCCATGTTTTGATATAGCTGCCATTTCGAAGAAATCATTTCCAATTTTCTATGAGATTTTTGTTGGAAGTAGGATCCAAACAGAGTAACTCCTTTCTTTTTTTTTTTCTTCAACGCCACTCACACCCGCCCTGCCGACCGAGGGTGCCGCCTCCCATTTCGTTGAGATGCGTAGGCTCCATAGTTAGTACTATGGAGGGTTAGGGTAATACCAGCTACAGAAATTCCAATATACATATTTAGATGTTACATACAAATTTAAGAACAATAAGATTTACAGCCTTCTCTGGCAACTTCTACGACAAACTACAGACGAAGGATAGAATTCTTTATTACAGAAACAGGATCGTTGAAGGATATACTACTATACAATTTGTTATATACTTCACACAAAGACGGAAACGGATTGTTCGGTATGTAATGCCGAGTATTTCGGAGAAGAATATTAAAATTTTATTCGATAGCTAAGAATTGGGAATCGATCAGACCATGCAATAATTTCACAATAAATTCCGCCATTAGCTCGTAGGGGGGAAGAAATTCAGCCGAATTCCATGATAAGTCCCTAAGCGCAAAAAGAAGAAATTGTACCTGGACTGATTCAATCCTATTGAAGTAGCACTTATAGAAAGAGTAGGCCGGACTAAGCTTGTAAACAAACGCTTGGTAACATAAGGATCATTAAACTTCTTGGACCACCATTAGATAAAACCCAACAACTACTTTGCCTTATTGATGTACCAGTCCAACAGTGTGTGCAGATCGCTCTGCAAGCACAGTGCCCGATCTGGAGAATCCAAACTACAAAACAGCTTCACATCATCTGTGAACATTAAAATCCTTGAAGACTGAATAAATGATGGAAGATCATTCAAGTAAAGAACGAACAGCAATGGACCTAAATGACTGCCCCGTGGAACACCAAATAATCAGCAATATTCTTGGAAAGAATATTATCCAATTCAAAAGAACAGATGGAAAACTCATCATGTCAAGTTTAAACAGTTATAAATCATGCACCAAAGTATCGAAAGCCTTGCTAAAATCAGTGTAAAATACATCTGCTTACAAATCCATCATATGCATGACACGTCAGTTCTAATTGGTTGGTCAAAGTCGACCTCGCCTTAACAAAGCCGAGTTGGCAGGGTGAAATAATTGATGTGACAAAATGGGATACCCTACGAGAAACCAGCTGTTCAAACAGCTTTGGTATTGCACTAAATTTCGTAGTACCCTATAATTTTCAATAATACATTTGCTACCATTTTAATGTAATGCAATTATATAATTTGACCTCCAGGAATGAGGAAAATATCCTGAAGATAATGCGTTATTGAATATGGCCGTAAGTGGTCTATATAACTCATAGGCACAAGATTAAAGAATATTCGCCGGTACACCATCCGGCCCTGGTGTCTTGGAACTCTTTAATTACCTCATCCTCAGTAAGAATAATCCGTTGGAAATATTGTAGTTCAACCTATTAATGTCATAAGCATATTTGGAACAGGAAGACAATTTCGTATAACTACTTTGGAAGAAGTCTGCAAACATATCGCATATATCCGAATCGTCAGTCCATTCCCTACAATTAAGCTTCATGCAACTAGGGAGTTCCTGAACCTTCCTCTTAGAATTCACAAACTAATAAAAGCTACTGGGATCAGGATAACATCTCATATTCTCAGTGTTGTACTGAGCGCTCGCTCTCGAGTAATTGGCATAATTCAATGAAGTATTACATTTCCTTAATTTCTTAAAAGTCTACTTTTGACATTACACAAGCGTCTCAGATACGGGGTAGACCTTTCTTTGCTAGAGCTCTTTTATCCATTCTGACAACATGACCTAGCCAACGCAGCAGTTGTATTTTGATGCGTGTAACTATGCTATCGTCGTCATACAGCTCGTGGTTCATACGTCGCCTATATTCTCCGTTAACGCAAACTGTCCATATATTTTACGAAGAATCTTTCTCTCAAATACTCCAAGCACTGCCTCATCTGCTTTCACAGGTACCCATGCTTCAGAATTATATAACAACACGTGTAGTATCAGTGTCTTGTATAGTGTAATTTCGTCCGTTGAGAGGTGGCCTTATTTCTAAACTGCTTACTTAGTTCAAAGTAGGCGCCGAGGTAGATAAAGTTACTGACTATCTCAAAGTTGTGGTTCCCAACTTCCTCCATTTTCTTTATCCATTCGGTTGCACAATTTGAATATCAGGTCCAGGGTGGATTTACCAGGTCTAAAACCGCATTGATAGGGCCCAATTATCTCATTGACTTAAGGTTTTAATCTTTTACACAGTACGCTTGAGAGTATCTTGTATGCGATGGGGAGGAGACTTATTCCTCTGTAATTAGCATATTCCGTCTTGTCTCCTTTATTGTGTACGGGATATACAATAGTATGCTGAGGTTCCAATCATCCAGTATGTGTTCTTCTAGCCAAATTGCGCAGATAAGGTGATGCATAGGCCTTATCAGCGTATCGTCTGAGGTCTTATATAGCTCAGCGGGTAACCCGTCGGCTACTGCTGAGTTGTTGTTCTTTAGTTGGGTCACTGCTACCTGGACCTCATCCTGACTAGGAGGTAAACATTCTATACCATCATCATTGATTGGTTCTGCGGTATACTCTTCGCCGCCAACATCGGACTCTAGCAGTTGGGTAAAATGTTATTTCCATATACTCAGCATGTTATCTGTGTCAGTTACCAGATATCCTTCTTTGTCTCTGCAGGAGGATGTGCCTGCACCAAAGCCATCGGTTTGATGTTTAATTTTTTGGTAGAATTTCCGGACTTTATTCTGACTCCTGTACATCTCAATTCGCTAACACTCACGTCTTTCCATTTTCTTTCTGCGGAATAGACGTTTCTTCTCTCTCCTTTTCTCCCGATACCTCTCCTTCAGCTGGCGCGTTGCTGCTGATTGCAGGGTTGCTCTACATGCCGCATTTTCGGTTTCAGTGACTTCTCGACACTCTTGGTCATACCATGGGTTTCTTGGAAGAGGCTTCCGGTACCCAAGTACTGATTTCGCGACATTTTCCATGGAGTGGGCAATAGTTTGCCACTGCGCCATTACATCATCGGAAGAAGGATTGCTTTCATCAAGAAGTTAGGTCAGTCGAGTAGAGTATGCCGCTGCCATCTGTTGTGTTTGAAGCTTTTCAATGTCTAGTTTCCGTGCAGTGTCAGATCGTACTTTCCTCGCCATGTTCATCTAACACGCTGGATGAATGCCTTCCATCTATTACAACGTGATCAATTTGGTTCCTTGTGTTTTGATCGGTTGACAGCTATGTAGCTTTGTGAATATTTTTATACCCTCCACCATAAGATGGGGGGTATACTAATTTCGTCATTCTGATTGTAACTACTCGAAATATTCGTCTGAGACCCCATAAAGTATATATATTCTTGATCGTCGTGAAATTTTATGTCGATCTAGCCATGTCCGTCCGTCTGTCCGTCCGTCCGTCCGTCCGTCCGTCTGTCTGTCGAAAGCACGCTAACTTTCGAAGGAGTAAAGCTAGCCGCTTGAAATTTTGCACAAATACTTCTTATTAGTGTAGGTCGCTTGGTATTGTAAATGGGCCATATCGGTCCATGTTTTGATATAGCTGCCATATGAACCGATCTTGGGTCTTGACTTCTTGAGCCTCTAGAGTGGGCAATTCTTATCCGATTGGAATGAAATTTTGCACGACGTGTTTCGTTATTATATCCAACAACTATGCAAAGTATGGTTCAAATCGGTTCATAACCTGATATAGCTGCCATATAAACCGATCTTGGGTCTTGACTTCTTGAGCCTCTAGAGTGCGCAATTCTTATCCGATTGGAATGAAATTTTGCACGACGTGTTTTGTTACGATATTCAACAACTGTGCCAAGTATGGTTCAAATCGGTCCATAACCTTATATAGCTGTCATATAAACCGATCTTGGGTCTTGACTTCTTGAGCCTCTAGAGGGCGCAATTCTTATCCAATTTGAATGAATTTTTGCACGAAGTATTTCGTTATGATATCCAACAACTGTGCCAAGTATGGTTCAAATCGGTTCATAACCTGATATAGCTGTCATATAAACAGATCTGGGGATTTGACTTCTTGAGCTTCTAGAGGGCGCAATTCCTATCCGATTTGGCTGAAATTTCGCAAGACGTTTTTGATTGTTACTTTCAACAACTGTGTCAAATAAAGTACAAGTCGGTTCATAACCTGATATAGCTGCCATATAAACCGATATGGGATCTTGACTTCTTGAGCCTCTAGAGGTCGCAATTTCTATCCGATTTGCCTGAAATTTTGTACGACGGATTCTTTCATGACCATCAACATACGTGTTTATTATGGTCTGAATCGGTCTATAGCCCGATACAGCTCCCATATAAATCGATCTCTTTATTTTACTTTTTGAGCTCACAAAGAGCGCAATTCTTATTCGAATTGGCTGACATTTTACACAGGTCTCCAGGTCTCGCTCTAATAGCAGAGCAAATCTTTTCTTATATCCTTTTTTTTGCCTAAGAAGAGATGCCGGGAAAAGAACTCGACAAATGCGATCCATGGTGGAGGGTATATAAGATTCGGCCCGGCCGAACTTAGCACGCTTTTACTTGTTATTTTGTAATCTCGTGCTACTACTACCATGTTTTTTGCGGTGGCGAAATCTATCAGCCTCAACCCATTATTGGACGTTATCTCGTGGAGGCTAAACTTTCCGACTGTTGGACCAAAAATGTCTTCCCTACCTATCTTCGCATTAAAATCTCCCAGAACGATTTTAATATAATTTAAAAATATGGACCTAAATTAGACCGAGTAAACATGGTTTTAACTTAACAAAATCTTTTAAACAAAAGTGTTAATTGCTTGAGGACAAATATACGAACCAAAGCAATGTATGGGGCTCAAATGAAAGGTCTTTCGAATTTGATATCCAATTTTGGTGCGAAGTGTTTGGCCCCCTTAAGCCAATGGCAATAAGGGGTTCAAATAAAATATATTTCAGAATAGAGCACTATACCAATATTTCTTCAGGGCTAAAGGCGCTATTACACGGCATGTAAATGTCTTGTGACATGTGACTTTTTCCATTCACATGTAATTGTCAATTTACATACGATTCATCATTTTTGCCATCACACGTGTATGTTATTTTCGTATGACATAACCTAAAAATTTGAGCGAAATCTATTTTTTTATACCCTCCACCATAGGATGGGTGTATACTAATTTCGTCATTCTGTTTATAACTACTCGAAATATTCGTCTGAGACCCCATAAAGTATATATATTCTTGATCGTCGTGACATTTTATGTCGACCTAGCCATGTCGGTCCGTCTGTCTGTCGAAAGCACGCTAACTTTCGAAGGAGTAAAGGTAGCCACTTGAAATTTTGCACAAATACTTCTCTTTGGTGTAGGTCGGTTGGGATTGTAAATGGGCCATATCGGTCCATGTTTTGATATAGCTGCCATATGAATCGATCTTGGGTCTTGACTTCTGGAGCCTCTAGAAGTCGCAATTCTTATCCGATTGGAATGAAATTTTGCACGACGTGTTTCGCTATGACTTTTAACAACTTTGCTAAATTAGGTTTAAATCGGTCAATAGCCTAATATAGCTGCCATATACACCGATCTGGGATCTTGACTTCTTGAGCCTCTAGAGGGCGCAGTTCCTATCTGATTTGGCTGAAATTTTGCATGACGTATTTTATTCTTACTCTCAACAACTGTGTTAAATGAGGTTCAAATCGTTTCATAACCTGATATAGCTGCCTTATAAACAGATCTGGGATCTTGACTTCTTGAGCCTCTGGGGGTCGCAAATATTTTCCGATTTGCCTGAAATTTTGTACGACGGATCCTCTCATGACCATCAACAAACGTGTTTATTATGGTCTGAATCGGTCTATAACCCGATACAGATCCCATATAAATCGTTCTCTCTATTTTACTTCGTGAGCCCCAATGGGCTCAATTCTTATTCGAATTGGCTGACATTATACACAGGTCTCCAACATATAATTAAAATGTGGTCCGTATCGGACCATATCTTGATATCGCTCTAATAGCAGAGCAAATCTTTTCTTTTATCCTTTTTTTTTGCCTAAGAAGAGATGTCGGGAAAGAACTCGACAAATGCGATGGTGGAGCGTATATAAGATTCGGCCCGGCCGAACTCAACGTCTCTTTACTTGTTATGCGTTATAGTTGTTAAATTTGTGAGAAAGCTGGTTAAATCATAAAATTGTGAAAACAATTTAATTTGGGCTTGCTTTCATTCGAGTTACAACAAAAACAGCTGATTTTTTTATGTTAGAGCACGCTGTAATCGAAAAAAATTACATGTGCTGTTTTGAAATGTGATGTCCATGTGTTAAGTTCGTTTGTATCACACGACATGTACAACCCAACATGTGCTTAATTTGACATGTCACAAGACAACTACATGCCGCGTTATAGAGCCCTAAGTGTTTGGGCGACCACCCCACTCCCCAAAGCATACCTAAATCGGACATATTTACCGACCACGGCACTATGGGGCTCAAATGAAAGGTATTGGGTAATAGAGCACGAAATTGATACTAACTTTCGGGACCAAGTTTCTGGGAGTACACCCCTTCCGCACAACACCCCCTCTCATGACAATTTGGGACTTAAAGGGAGTAGAGCTCGATGTTGATAGTTTTTAGGACCTAGGGGGTGGGTCATATTTGCTGACTATTGCGATAAGGGGCTCAAATGTATGGTATTTAAAAACCATATCGAATTTTGCTGATATTTTTTCAGGGCTATATATCTGGGGAACCCCCCTATCCCCCAACACACCCCTAAATCGGACATACATATTTACCGGCCATGACAATATACGGCTCAAAGGAAGGGAGTAGAGAGTAGAGCACGAATCCGACATCAACGTTCGGGAAAAAGTGTTTACAGGGCCACCCCGCCCCATAACACTCCCAATGGGACATATTTGCTGACCATTGAAATATGGGGCTCAAATAAAAGGTATTTTAGAGTAGAACACGAATCTGATATATATTTTCAAGTCACTGGGTGAAATTGATACCCACTTTCGGGACCAGGTTTCTGGGGTCCAGCACTACCCTCTAAACCCACCAACCAACACCTTGGAGGCCTTCCCACTACCAAAATCTCCATGTTAGTATCGGGCTCAATGAAAGTCTTTTAAGAATGGAAAATATCTAACTTCCAAACTTAAATAACGCTTAACCATCTGAGCGAATTTATAGACTGATAAAGATCTTACTGTATTCAAATAAAAGCGTTTATATTGTTATACTGTAATTCAAGTGACATATATACCATTTTCGTAGCATGGTAAAGGGTGATTTTTTTGAGGTTAGGATTTTCATGCATTAGTATTTGACAGATCACGTGGGATTTCAGACATGGTGTCAAAGAGAAAGATGCTCAGTATGCTTTGACATTTCATCATGAATAGACTTACTAACGAGCAACGCTTGCAAATCATTGAATTTTATTACCAAAATCAGTGTTCGGTTCGAAATGTGTTCATTCACCGTAACGTTGCGTCCAACAGCATCTTTGAAAAAATACGGTCCAATGATTCCACCAGCGTACAAACCACACCAAACAGTGCGTTTTTCGGGATGCATGGGCAGTTCTTGAACGGCTTCTGGTTGCTCTTCACTCCAAATGCGGCAATTTTGCTTATTTACGTAGCCATTCAACCAGAAATGAGCCTCATCGCTGAACAAAATTTGTCAAAATTTGAACACATTTCGATCCGAACACTGATTTTGGTAATAAAATTCAATGATTTGCAAGCGTTGCTCGTTAGTAAGTCTGTTCATGATGAAATGTCAAAGCATACTGAGCATCTTTCTCTTTGACACCATGTCTGAAATCCCACGTGATCTGTCAAATACTAATGCATGAAAATCCTAACCTCAAAAAAATCACCCTATATTTCACTCAAATCTCTTTAATTGCCGAAAATAAATATTCAAATGATAGTTTTGTTCCATATAAAGTAAAAGAAGGCGCAGCGGAGCGGGCCGGGTTCAGCTAGTATCTAATAAAATAACTCTGAAATAAATGGAAGACATGCCAAAACATGCTATCTTATATTTAAAAAAATAATGGTTTATGAATAAAGAATCAAAAATAAATTATTTTCTAAAATAGTCGAAAAGTGTAGAACTGAGTCAATTTTATATATACTATTATTTGCGGTGATTTTTCTTTTTAATTTCCAGTAATTTTTATCAAAACGGTATAACTCAGAGAGCCTTAAAATAAAAAAACATTATTGATTTTGCTCCATTTGTGATCTTTAATATTTGAAAGAAAAGCAGAAAGTGAAACATCCACTCTGTTTTGCTTCTCACTGTATATCTCGCCAGTGATAGCGCCATCTATGTAAGGGATTAGGTTATGAAGGGCTTTTTTAGTGGACTTGCTCTTAATATTGGGTTGCCCAAAAAGTAATTGCGGATTTTTTAAAAGAAAGTAAATGCATTTTTAATAAATCTTAGAATGAACTTTAATCAAATATACTTTTTTACACTTGTTTCTAAAGCAAGCTAAAAGTAACAGCTGATAACTGACAGAAGAAAAAATGCAATTACAGAGTCACAAGCTGTGAAAAAATTTGTCAACGCCGACTATATGAAAAATCCGCAATTACTTTTTGGGCAACCCAATATATGCATGCTGTTGGCGAGACAAGCAATCTACTGGGATCTTTGCCCTAAGATATGTTTCTATCTACCTCTCTGGAATCTTCAACATAAAAGATGACAGACTAATAACACGACAATCTTTCGTCTACGAGTGGTTTGGTTTTCCTGCTTCTGGAATGAAAGTGACCTTTTGTCCCTCCATCAGTATACCTAACTAAGCCAAAGAATTAATCTATCGGACACAGCTTGTATTTCAATCTGTGTTACATCATCTGGGGTTGGCCACTTAAAGAAGTCGAAACTTCTTATCGCCCAAAGGATTTGAACTCAGAAACAATTTTCCCAATAACCTTTGACGAATGCATATCAGTGACAACCTCTTCTGGCTCCACGTTTTCCGTTGGAGAACTTCCCGGGAAATATATATCAACGAGTAGTTCTAGTGTTTCCTCACTAGACATTGTCCATACATTCTCTGGCTTCTGAATATACCCACCGTAATAGGTCTCGCTGACAGAATCTTCCTTAGCCTAGAGGCCTCAGATGTATATTCCACGGACCTGCAGAATTCTACCCAGGATTTGTTCTGATCCATTCTCAGCTCACGCTTTAATTTTCTTAGCTCAGCCTTAGACATCGTAGGGTGCCCTTGTGTCCTTCGCCCTGTGGAAGAGCTTTTTGCAGCTCTTCTTTAGACAAACCAGTTCTGGGGTCCACCACGTCGGCCGTTGTTTGCCCCTTGACTTGACACTCGGACATGTTGACACAAGCGAGTCGTTCATGGCCTTTGTGATCCGCTTGACTATTTGGTCCTTGTTCTCCGCAGTTTCCACTTCCTTTTCTGGTCAGAAGGGATAGACGTGCAGAATGTGTGCAGAAATCTGCCCCAATCCGCCTTTCTTCTGTTTAGCCGAGGGACCACTTCTGCAGTATTTTCTCCAAGACTGAACCTAATATAACGATGATCAGAGAAACTGAGCTCATCCAGCACCTCCCAGTCGTAGTATATCCTTCCGCTAATACCCTCCGATACAAAGATAATGTCTAGTACCTGCTGCCTGTTCCTGGTAGTAAAGGTCGGTTTATTCGCTTTATTGCAAATCGCTGGATTGCAACTTATAATATATTCGATACGTAGCTCACCACTTCCATTGACATTCGATCTTCCACATATGTGGTCCTGTGCATTACCATCACTTCCTACAATGAGGCTCTTCTTTCCTGCAGAAGCGTTTTCAACCAGCAACTTAAGGCTTGAAGGCGGCATCTCTGAATCTCGTGCTATATATAGGGAAGCCAGACGGAAATGAAACTTATTTATATTAAGGCTGGCTGCTAGTGAATCTTCAGTGCTTAGAGATGAAAGAAGAAAAAGATTTGGACTACTCTTTTCAAGAATACAGGCTGTGCGTCTGCTATTCCCCGTACCCTTGAGTAGTTTAATGCGAGGAATTCTTAGTGCAAGAACCATTCCTCCACATACCCATGGTTCCTGGATAAGAACCACATTAAATCCTCCTGCCATCAGAAGGACCTTTAGTGCCGCCGAAGCGGCCTTACAATGGTAGAGATTTATCTGCAGATAAGACTCCTTCAAACTTGTCATGATGAGTTTCCTTACGGATCCAGGAGGTGTGGACGATTGTTCCATAGATGCTTTACTAGCTGCTTCTGTTAAGTTCCGTCCAAGTTCCGTCTTTCCCCGCTGCCGCACACCTTGAGCCCAATCCAACTGGATGACCCATCCCCGTTGGGCTGTCGGGTCCCATCTCGACGTCTTTCCCTCCTGTTTCGATGGTGGCAGAGAGATTTCCAGTCTCTTGCAATCCGCCCGACTGTAGAGATGTGATCGATAGTTTTTCAGGCAAGTGTTCAGCATCAACTGCTGAGTCGCCTTCTGGTTCCCCAACCCTACCGCTTCTATACACCATCAGTCTCAGCTTGTTCGTAGGATACAACTTCTTCAAACTTGTCGATGTCTGCGAGACAGCAGGAGATTAGTACGGTCACCATCAGCCTCATCCAATCTACCAATCTTCCAGTCTGCTTTTGAAAGATTGGGATTACATTTCCTTAGTCTCCCAAGTATGGATTCAGGATCTCAGGAAATCCTTGGTAACCAAGCGTTTTCCATTGCTCGAGAAGAAAGGGGAACCCTTGACTAAATTCAGTGCTGCGCTGGTCTGATCTCGCCACTCTTCTTTAGGGCGCAACGATATATTTAAACTGGACGTTGATCCCCGAATCAATTCGTTTGTATCGGCCCTGATACCAGCCTGCATCGTCACAGACTGGAGGAGGGCCAAGCAATTCCGCAAGGACATCGGAATAAACAGATGGCAATCCATTGACTATCCCACTCCAATTAATCTTAGGTATGCAGTCCTGTTATTCTCCCTTGTCGACAACTACCATCACCAAGCTTTCCATAGCGACATTAGTAAAGGTCCTTGGACCATATTACTATTGTTCGTCTTAGTTCTTTTAAACCGCCCTCCAGACGACCTCAACCGTTTGGCGGACAGCGGTGCCATTTCCGAATCTAGAATTGTAGCCTGTGCAAATTGCAAATGAACCATGAACATTCCACTAAGGCACAGGGGCAAACTTCTCACATATCAATGAGTGCAGTCCGATTCAAGTTTAGGTTCAATGATAAGGGGCCTCCTTTTTATAGTCGAGTCCGAACGGCGTGCCGCAGTGCGACACCTCTCTGGAAAGAAGTTTTACATGGCATAGTACCTCACAAATGTTGCCAGGATTCGAACCCAGGCGTTCAGCGTCATAGGCGGAAATGCTAACCTCTGCGCTACGATTGGCTTCGTAGCCTGTGCAGCGAAATAATAACCCATATAAACCGATTTGAGATCTTGACTTCTTGAGCCTTTAGAAGGCTGAATTATTATCCGATTTGGCTGAAATTTTGTACAACGGCTTCTCCCATGACCTTCAACATACGTGTCAAAGATGATCCGAATCAGTGTATAGCCTGATAGAGCACCCATATAAACGCGATTCGGCTGAAATTTAACAAATGGTCTCCAACCTTCAATTCGATTATGGTCCGAGTCAGCTACAATGGCCATAGCTCCAATGGCATAGCAATTATTTTGTTTTATCCATTGTTGGCCTAACAAGAGATTTCGGGAAAAGAATTTGACAAATGCGATCCATTGTGGAGGGTATATAAGATTCGGCCCGGCCGAACTTAGCACGCTCTTACTTGTTTTAAATAGTTCATTCCGTAATAAATTTCAGAAAATCTATCGTCGACGATTATATGATTTTACTTTAGTAAAGTGCTTGCTTTTTAAGTAAATTGACTAACACCACATGATTTATAAACTTTTTCTTCTAAACGCATGATAAGTAAGTTTTATTTTACCCAAGTGACTTTTTCTACCCTTTAAGAATTTTATTTACACGTGAGTAAAGATCATGAACTAAAGTGTTTTATGTAACTAACAGGTATTTACAAAATCATTTTTCTGAAAGAAGTTTCCATTCTTTCGACGATATGCATTCTTCAAACCATTTATTGTAGAAACTGGAAATTTTAATAATTTTATAGTGGGTATTCCAAGTTTGGCTGAACTAGGTACTTGAACAGGGTGTGCATGTAGACCCCTATCTGACAAGCTTGGTTAAGTTTTTTATAAAAACCATTAAATTCATAATTTTTTTTGTTCTAACATCCTTCGATTTGTTTGGGTGAATTTTTCCCAAATTTCATCGTATCATTCTCCCTTTTATTTAGAATCAGAATACCTACTTTTTTCCCTGGGAGATATTTCTCTTTTTCGAAGTTTGTTTTGAATAAAGGCTGGTACTACATTCTTTTTTATGGAACAATTTCCGAAAATCGTTCTTTTGGTGGTTTGACAAGGTTGATTTTTTGGGGTTTCTTTGGCCAAAATGTTGCCATCTACAAATAAAAATTAATATGGCATCAAACAAGTTATCAGCTGCTTGCGTGCATGTGTACACACAAATGTGAGTGTGTGGGTCGTACTTAAATTCATATATGTAAATAATGAAACACTAAACAATTTAACAAGAGGCGAATGCAGCATTTATTTGTAAAAATAATTAGATTTTCTAGTATTTTCACTGTTATAAGTAAAATAAGTCCAACTTTCCAGAAGCCTTTGTCGGCATCTTCCACTTTTATCGAAATATTGTTGTTGTAATTGCAAGACCAAAAGCACAACACATTATTTCACAAACCTTATTTTTTTTCGTACTGGTTGATCGAGTAGATTGTTGTGAAAGAAATATTTATTTTCTTTCGTATATTGATTTATATTTAAAAAGTACTTTCTTATTTATGCATCCACAAACACTTTATTATTTTCCAACCAGAGTACATGTGAGCAACATCACTAACACCAACAAACATCCAGTTACAATTAGAAGATTGACGATCGCGTTTATTTTGCATAAGAAAATTACTTGTTGCACAGCGACTGTGGTTGTGCTCTCAATGGGCGTCCCGAAATGTAATTTTTCCCTAGATGAAAAAACATGTTATCACGAAACGAACACATTTCGGCAAATTTTTCGTTTAATTTTTTTATATGGAGTTTCAACGCGAAAACCAAATATAGTACCGGCCGTAAGGGAAAAATCTCCCAAGAAATTGTTATTAAGAATTGGAGAAAAGGGAGAAGGGAAAAACTCCCAGGGGATTTTTATTCAGAATAGGTCTGAAACTGAAATCGGAAAAATTCGCAAGAACATTTGTGTCCCAAAAACACAAACCAAAATCAAAAGTGGACCGATCAGGACAATATAGGTATCAAATAAAAGGTATTGGAGAGTAGAATACGACGATGTTGCAAATTTGCAAGTTTTGCCCATGAACATTCCACTAATGAACAGGGGCAAACTTCTCACATATCAATGAGTGCAGTTCGATTCAAGTTTACGCTCAATGATGAGGGGCCTCTTTTTTGTAGCCGAGTCCGAACGGCGTGCCACAGTGCGACACCTCTTTGGAAAGAAGTTTTACATGGCATAGTACCTCACAAATGTTGCCAGCATTAGGAGGGGAAAACCACCGCTGAAATTTTGTTTCTGATGGTCTCGCAAGGATTCGAACCCAGGCGTTCAGCGTCATAGACGGACATGCTAAACTCTGCGCTACGGTGGCCTCCTTACAAACATGTTAAGTATTGCTTTTGTAATGTTTGCTTTCCTTTTTGTATGTAATAGTGCACAATTATGGCCTACAGCTTGCCACGATATTTCTTTGTTGTGATAACAACTTTCCGTCTACATTTAACAATCGTTGGCTTAAAATGAGATGCTTCCAGAGTTGTCTGGTGGTAAGATAAATAGATTAAATGTGTCGTGTTGTCCTTGGTTGCATGCGGGGCACACATCCTGCACTTTGGCGTTTTCCCTTACCAAAAGGAGTTTAAGTGGCTGAATCTACCGTTTCGTTCTTGGGCAGAACTACCTTAGTGAGTAGCTTGGAGGTTTGCTTCAACTTTGTCGTCATGAATGATCTGCCATTAAGGAACAGGCGGAAGACTTCTTGCATATCAATGAATGCTGCCCGATTCTACTTTCAGCTCAATAATACGGGATCTCCTTTTAGTATCCAACTCCGAAACGCGTGCCACTTAGCGGTATCTCTTTATACATATGGGTCTAAGAATATTAAAATATGAACCACATATTTTGATACCCATATTCATATACCAATTCTAGAATTCTTGTCTTTTATTGTAAATAAAATTGAAAACTTATGAAAACCTTTTATTGTGGGTACATGTTTAAACCGGGAGAACCCAACAAAATTTGTACTAGTTTTTGATGAAAAAGTAAAAAATAATTTCCGTACATAATAAATTGTTTGTAAATAGTAAGAAGCGGTATCATTTTTTTTTTTTTTTTCATGAAAACCATTAAATTCATAATTTTTTTTTCTAACTTCCTTTCATTTGTTTGGGTGAATTTTCCCCAAATTTTATCGTATCATTCTCCCTTTTATGTAGATTCAGAATACCTACTTTTTTCTCTGGGAGATATTTCCCTTTTTCAAAGTTTGTTTTGAATAAGGGAA
Organism: Stomoxys calcitrans; assembly: GCF_963082655.1. Lineage (NCBI taxonomy): Eukaryota > Metazoa > Arthropoda > Insecta > Diptera > Muscidae > Stomoxys > Stomoxys calcitrans. The sequence goes on along the minus strand of NC_081552.1, from coordinate 118,605,397 downwards.
TAGCGAAAAAACTTCCAGGAAATTGTTATTAAGAATAGGAGAAAAGGAAGTAGGGAAAAAACTCCCAGGGAAATGTTATTCAGAATAGCTCTGTAACTGTAATCGGAAAAATCCACAAGAACATTTGTTTGACATTTCGCTTATGATTGTCTCTGACTTTTAAAGAGTTCTTCTGATCATGAATCATTTTAAACTCAAGTTATAATTTAATAAAACATAATTAGCACGTTGGTGTGAATATTCGATTTCACGTAAGCCGTTATAGCTTAACAGCTTAACTGGACATGATCTTCACTTATCCGAGCTACGATTAACTGAAAATGACGGGTAAGTGAAACCAAATTGATGTATTTTTAATGTTTCACTTATCCGATTTCGACTGCATAATATATTGAGTGCACAAATGAAATGCACTTCGTATTTGTGAGTTGAATTAAAATTTATGCTAGCGCGAAATCTCATTCACGCTTCAAAAGTCGCAATTTCCCAGTATTTCTTCCCAATTGTCCGGAGTTAGGACAGCCACATAAATTCGCGATGATCCCGTCCAACTGGCAAGCATTCGGAGTTCTGCATCCTACGTTGGCCGAGATAAACAGCTGTCGATAAAATGTGAATATTCTAAGTAATGTAAAATTCAAGCAAAACTCAATAAATAGCAAGCAAAATAGGAATAAATTATTGGCAACAAAAGATTGTTAAGAAATGTTAATTGCTTATTGGCAGGTTTGCTTCATGTAACGAAAACTGATATCCAAGGTCATTTTAAAATGGTGTTTGTCCTATTGGATGGCTTCCCTTTTCCTCTACTGATTGGCGTGTACTGGTTGGCGTGAACCATCTGCACCCCCGGCGAGGCAATATAAAATCTATTCATGCCACTGCGAATTGTGAGTGACTCATGGATTCGTAAAAGTTTATTTAAAGTTGTTTTTAATTTGACAAATATCTTCGTATAATAAATAAACATATCTATCCATGATTATTGCGAAAAAATTGATTGATCATATTTAACCTGATGGGTCATAGTTAGTGACGCCGTTTTTGGTAGGCTCCTACCCAAATTGGTAGGTTTTTAATCATTTGGTAGGTTGTTAGGCTATACAAATACCAAATAATTTACTGAAAAAATCGACGGGGGTTAATTCAAAATTCGGTCGCTTCTTGGTGCTTCTGTGTTTTCGTTTAGAGAGCATTCTGGGAAATAAGAGCGGTTTTTGTGTGTTCAATCGGACAATAGAACTATACTCGTAAGATTGGATCTAGTCTATACTCGGATGTTGAGGGTCCATGCAACTCACTGTAACGGGGTAAATGAGTTGTAAATGTGCATTTAATCGCTCCAAACTCGTCACTGTTGTTCATTGAAATCGGGGCAAAATAAAATTTTTATACCCACCACCATATTCATATATTCATTTAGTCATTCCGTTTGCAACGCATCGAAATATTCATTTCCGACCATACAAAGTATATATATTTTGGATTGTTGTGAAATTCTAAGACGATTTAATAATATCCGCGTGTCTGTCCGTCCGTCAGTGGTAATCACTCTACAGCCTTCTAAAATTGAGATATTGAGCTGAAATTTGGCACACATACGTCTTTTTGCTGCACGCAGATTTAGTTCTTGAACGGGTCAAATCGGACTATATTTAGATATAGATGCCATATAGACCGATCTGCCCATAAAGGGCTTGAAGCCAACAAAAGCTTTATTTATTATTATTTGAGACAGTGAGTTGGTGTAAGCTTCCCGACATCCGACCTAAATATGGTTAAGATCGGACTATATTTAGATTGCTTCCTCCTGTCATATGATGAAGACCATGAAAGCTTTATTTATTACCTGATTTTGCTGAAATTTTAAACAGTGATTTGTTTTAAGCTTTCCGACATCCGACCCAAATATGTTCCAGATCATAGCTGTCATATAGACGGACTTATTGCCTGATTTCGCCAAAACTGTGACGATCGACTCAGAATAATTTTTTGATTAAGCTATGTCCGTCTGTCTGTTTGTCCATGTTCATTTGTGAACAAAGTACAGGTCGCAATTTTCATCCGGATGTTTTCAAATGTGGCACAGGCATCTTTTTTGGCCTTGAGACGAAGCCTATTGAAATTGGAAGAAATCGAGTCAGAGTTTCATATAGCTTTCATTTGACTCGTCCGATTTGGACTAATACTGCAATAGAATCGTCATTTGTGATGAAAAGTCTGCTGTACGAAAAGAGAGTTGGAATAAATCGGTATATCGTGGAATCATGCCAAGGATTTGGCCAACGATAGAGCTCGATGAAGAGAGCTTGGTGATGCCCTATGTTCGCACTGAACAGTTTAGTATTGGCTATATTTTATTGTAATATATTTAATATACTCCAATTGTAAATAAAGGACATATATATCTCATATACATTTTCGTCTGATTTTGACTAATATTGCAATAATTTGATCATTTGTTAACCGATCCTCACAAAATTTATCACTAAGGCTTCTCTTATCACTGGTTAAATTCATAGAAATCTGTTAAAATTTTGATATAGCTCCCATACATATGTATATTCCGACTTTCACTTTTAAGGCCTTTGCTAACGAATTTATCAACCTATCATCTTAAAATTTTGCTCTATGATTTTTTTAGTCCCACAATATGTCCGGATTTTGATCGAAATTCTACATTTCAAATTTCGATGACTTAACCTGCAATCCCAATGCGGTGTAGGGTATCAAAAGGTCGATTTCGACCGACTTTAGGCCGTCCTTACTTGTCATAGACTGTAAAGTTATTTCAACAGAGAGGCCGACGGAAATGGATGGATGCTCTATGAATATAATAATTTGATGTGTTGCTAATTGAATGACAAAATGGCCAACTTTTCGGTGATATAAAAATATACTTATGCAACCAATTTTTGGCTTCTAAAATGTTTGGTACGTTTTGATCAGGTTTGGTAGAATTATTCTTAAATTTTGGTAGGAAATAATTTTCTTGAGTGGCAACACTGGTCATATACAAGGGATTGTTATGTATATTTCTAAATTGAGATTCAAATTTTGTTTACTCTGCATTTTGTACTTTATCGTACCTATTAATGGTTTATTGTAAAAATATGATATGGGATGATGAATAAATACTCATGCGACTGCATGTTTGGTGCGATTGTATAGATTTTGGGAAGTTAAAGTAGCTATACACCCAGACAAATAAGTTTGATGATTTTAAATTAATTTTAAAATTTTGATGAAAATGGTTTTCAAATGTTGAACTTCTAAAATATAGTTAAGGCATTTCCTACATTTTAATGAAGGTTTGTGGCAATTTAAGACGCTATTTTAATTTTAAGCATAAATATGAGTTTTAGTAGTTTTTGTTTTTGTCTGCTAATATTTCAAACCTTACAAAAAATTGTTTAATTGTAGAACAATTTATAAAAGTGTAATCTGAAATCAATTTAAGTTCAGAAATAAGATGTATGTGCATAAATTTTTTTGGACGTATTTTGCTGAAAGCATCACAAAATGTTTGCTGTTTTAGTATTAAATTACTGATGTCCCATTTTCAGCAGATTTTCTGTTTTCCAGCAAATATTTTTGCTGATTTTAATAAAAATTTTCTGTTAGTGTGTCGTGGGCACAAAATAGTAGGTATTCGTAATTTTCGTCGTATTTTTTTCTACGTTTGTATGACTGTCAGTGGCATCTTCACCAAATATCACATCAAAGGCATCATAAATGTTTAGTATATGCATGTCTTTCTGAAGTGTAGCAAATTTATTCCGTCATTTTTTCTCCACTCATAGAAGAAAGCCTGCTGATAGTAGCAAACATTGTCTGCTGGTTTTTAGTAGCCCATTTTACTGCTATTACAGCAGTATCTACTGTTATAGCTTAATGTTTGCAATTTCAGAACAGCGGTATGACTGCTGAAAAATCTGTTGTTTGCATTAAATGACTGCTGCTTAATTCATGGAGTTGTTGGAAGAAGAGTAAACTAAATAAAATGATAGATATTTTATTTTTTTGAAAGAAAAGAAAAATAAAATACCTAAAATAATCACAGCACTTGATCAGTGGTAACTGGCAAACGTAAATAATAGCCCAACGTTCCACAGATTACGAGTGGTGTGCGATAGGTGATTTGTTAGGTAGCACAAAAATGAAGAAAATTGGAACAGGCGGTTTCAGTACGAACAAGTAAAAGCGTGCTAAGTTCAACCGGGCCGAATCTTTTATACCCTCCACCATGGATCGCATTTGTCTAGTTCTTTTCCCGGCATCTCTTCTTATGCAAAAAAGGATAAAAGAAAAGATTTTCTCTGCTATTAGAGCGATATCAAGATATGGTCCAGCTTGGACCACAATTATATTATATGTTGGAGACCTGTGTAAAATGTCAGCCAATTTGAATAAGAATTGCGTTTTTTGGGGGCTCAAGAAGTAAAAAAGAGAGATCGATTTATATGGAAGCTGTATCGGGCTATAGACAGATTCAGACCATAATAAACACGTATGTCATGAGAGGATCCGATGGTCATGAGAGGATCCGTCGTACAAAATTTCAGGCAAATCGGAAAATAATTGCGACCTCTAGAGGCACAAGAAGTCAAGATCCCAGATCGGTTTATATGGCAGCTATATCAGGTATTGAACCGATTTGAACCTTATTTGACATAGTTTTTGAAAGTTGTGAAAAAAATACGTCTTGCAAAATTTCAGCCAAATCGGATAGGAATAGTGCCCTCTAGAAGTTCAAAAAGTCAAGTCCCCAGATCTGTTTATAAGACAGCTATTCCAGGTTATGGACCAATTTAAACCATACTTGGCACAGTTGTTGGATATTATAACAAAACACGTTATGCAAAATTCCATTCCAATCGGATAAGAATTGCGCCCTCTAGAGGCTCAAGAAGTCAAGACCCAAAATCGGTTTATATGAAAGCTATATCAGATTATGGACCAATTTGAACCATACCCGGCACAGTTGTTGGATATCATAACAAAACACGTCGTGCAAAATTTCATTCCAATCAGATAAGAATTGCGCACTCTAGAGGCTCAAGAAGTCAAGACCCAAGATCGGTTTATATGGCAGCTATATCAGGTTATAAACCGATTTGAACCATACTTGGCACAGTTGTTGGATATCATAACAAAACACGTCGTGCAAAATTTCATTCCAATTCAAGACAGACAGACGGACGGACATGGCTAGATCGACATAAAATGTCGCGACGATCAAGAATATATATACTTTTTGGGGTCTCAGACGAATATTTCGAGTAGTTACAAACAGAATGACGAAATTAGTATACCCCCATCCTATGGTGGAGGGTATAAAAATCAATCAAAATGGTAAGTTGATGTTTGTCGCCATCTTGTTTTCCAGTGGAGACGTAAATGAAAATATAGTTGTGTAGATTGCACGATGGCGACAAATTTCGATTTACAATTTTGTACGATTTGTAATCATTTTTGTTTATTGAAGTACATTTATACTGAACTTAAAAGTATTTATTTGCAAAAAAACTTTATATCATTTGCATGGACCCATCAAAACATACATTTTCTATTACTGCAAAATTGTTCTATTACTATAAAATTGGTAGAGTTACCAATGTTTTATAGAATACTAGCTGACACGGGCCCGCTCCGCCGCGCCTTCTTTTACTTTATATGGAACAAAAGTTTGGATGTAAGGTGTACTCCATTCTTAAAATACTTCATTTCAGCCCGATATTCTCATGATGTCTGATTAAGTGGTGTTTTCGGAGGAGAGATGGTCCCCCAGATACTTGGCCCTGAAAAAATATCAGCATTGTGCTCTTGTCTCAAATACCATTTATTTAAACCCCATATTGCCATTGGCTGAAGAGGAGTTTATAGGAAGAGGCGTCCCCCAAACACATGGCCCCAAAATAGGTTATCAAATTCGTTTTCTAATCTCAAATACCTTTCATTTGAGCCACATATTGGCATGGTCGAAAATTTTTTCCCTTTGGGGGTGTTTTGGGAAAGGGGTGATGCCCTAAATACATGGTCCTACATTTGGATATCAAATTCGTATTCTACTCCCAAATACCTTCATTTGAGTCCCATATTGCGATGGTCACCAAAAACTTGCTTTTAGTGGGGTATTATGGGAAAGGGGTAGACCCCCAGAAAATTGGTCCCGAAAATGGGTATTAATTCTTGCTCTACGCCCCAATACCTTTCATTTTAGCCCCATATTGTCATGGTCGGTAAATATGCCCAATTTAGGGGTGTTTTGGGGAGTGGGGTGGTCCCCCAAATTCAGCAATTGCCATTGCCTTCAAAATTGGATATCAAATTCGTTTTCTAATCTCATTTAAACTCCTTATTGCAAAAGTCAGCAAATATGTCCGGTTTGGGGTATTGGCCCTAAAAATTATGAATATTTAGTTTCCATCTCTTTAAGACCCAAATTCTCTTGGTGAGCAAATACGTCCTATTTGGGGTTGTTATGGTGGTGGAATGTCCGCTAGACAGTTGGCCCCTAATATTGATATCAGATACGTGGTCTACTCCCACATACCTTTAATTTGAGCCCCATACTTCCATAGTCGGCAAACATGACCGGCTTTGGGGGTGTTTTGAGGGATGGGCGGCCACTCAATGAGTTGGCCTTAAAATTATATATGTCGGATTCGTGTTCCATTTAAAAACCACTCTTATTTGAGCCTCATATTGCAAAAGTCAGAAAATACTTACTATTTGGGTGGTGTTGTGGGGGTGGCGTGCCCCCGTAGACACTTTTCCCGAATTTTGATATCAAATTCGTGCTTTACTCCTAAAGACCCTTCATTTGAGGTGTTTTGAGGGATGGGCGGCCACTCAATGAGTTGGCCTTAAAAATATATGTCGGATTCGTGTTCCACTTAAAAACCACTCTTATTTGAGCCTCATATTGCAAAAGTCAGAAAATACTTACTATTTGGGTGGTGTTGTGGGGGTGGCGTGGCCCCGTAGACACTTTTCCCGAATTTTGATATCAAATTCGTGCTTTACTCCTAAAGACCCTTCATTTGAGCCCCATATTGCTATGCTCGTAAATTTGTCCCCTTTGGGGGATGTTTTTGGTGAGCGGCGACTTCCTAAACACTTGGTCCCATATTTGGATATCAGATTCGTATTTTGCATTCAAATACCTTTTATTTAAGCCCCATATTCCCATGCTCAGTAAATAAGTCCTGTTTGGGGGGTGTTTTGGGAAAGGGATGGACCCCCAGAAACGTGGTCCCACATTTGGATATCAGATTCGTATTTTACTCGCAAATACCTTTCATTTGAGTCCCATATTGCCATGGTCGGTAAATATGTCCGATTTAGGGGAGTTTTGGGGGTTTGGGTGGTCCCCCTAGCACTTGGTCTGACAATTGGATATCAGATACGTTTTCTTATCCTAAATACCTATCATTTGAGTCCCATATTGTCGTGATTGTTGTAAATATATGTTTGGTAGGTTTCAGGGTGGGGCGACCCCCCTAGGTACCTCATCCAAAATTTGGTTACCAAATTTTTATTTTTAAGGTACTATATGAGAGCACACAAAATTTCGCTTAAATCGCACCACCCATCTCCGAGATCTGGCGTTTCTGAAAATTTGGGTAAGGGAGAGGGTCCGCCCCCTTCAGATATCAGAAAATGTAGTACCCTATTTTCACCACGTGGGCAATATGTACCATCGTGGGCAATATGTACCATCTTTCAAGAAAATCGGTTCAGCCGTTTCTGAGTGTATAAGTAACACACAAACATACAAACAAACATAAATTGATTTTTATATATAAGAAGAAGATTGTGGTCGCTACTGGGTGCACGAACTGATCCATCGGTGCAAAATTGCAAATTTTGCCCATGAACATTCCACTAAGGAACAGGGGCAAGCTTCTCACATATCAATGAGTGCAGTCCGATTCAAGATTAAGCTCAATGATTAGGGGCCTCCTTTTTATAGCCGAGTCCGAACGGCGTGCCGCAGTGCGACACCTCTTTGGAGGGAAGCTTTACATGGCATAGTACCTCACATATGTTGCCAGCATTAGGAGGGGAAAACCACCGCTTAAAATTTTTTCTGATGGTCTCGCCAGGATTCGAACCCAGGCATTCAGCTACATAAGCGAACATGTTAACCTCTGCGCTACGGTGGCCTCCCATCGGCAATGACATTTGGTCATAAAGCCTGAGCTAAATTTTTTACTGCTTGCCAACATACTATTAATTGGCATATCTTAGTTTTGTAGTGATAGGTTCAACAAATCAGTTTCAGTATTTTAATTTTCTCTTAAACTTTTTTATGAGTTCAACAGGTAATTGTTCGTGCCGGTTTTAAATGACTTTCATTTCCATAACATTTCATGCAAACTAACTGAAAAGATTTAGCAACTATAAAAGTAAAATAATTCTTATACAAACATAAAAGTACTGTCTCCTCTGCTACTGGAATATGGCCAATAACAATATAATATTGTCAGCGTATGCTGAAGCTATACGTGCGACAACGAAGTGGGCTACCGAAAATTCTTTTCAGCAGGAGATACAAGTTATTTATAGTGGCACCTGTCTTCTTGGGAAGATAGAATGTTCCAATTACTGAAAGAGCAAAATACCTGGGTGTTTAAACATTTTCGAAAGGGCAGAAAGTCAACTCTTTTGCTATACACCTGCAAGAGATCCATTGGCAAAAGTTGGGGTTTTAAACCAGCGATGCCCAGCCCTTTACTTTAGCGTTAATGGCAAGACAAACGTGTTCTTACGCTCTTTGTTTCAGCAACGAATGAACTTGCGCAGCAGTATATGCATCGTTTTTCTGTTTTTATTTTAAGAACAATGATTTTTGTGGATTAAACGCCTGGATGATACAGGAAAGAATTTAAAATTTCTTATTTTATGTTTACTTTGGAAAACAGTATTTATTCAGTCCAAAAAATGATTTTTTATATATTGAGAAAATGAAAAATACTTAAAGAGAGTATGGTTTAAACCGCATGTAGCACTGTAGTTGTGAGAACTATAATGTTGCTACAATAAGCACTGTGTTGTATACTGAGGCGGCAACCCTTGCCAATGAAGGACTTCGTCGAGTCAATCCGGTACGTACAACCGGCTGTCATGGGATTGATGATATATGGTGTTATGGTCTGGTGTACGGCGCTTCAAACGCCCACCAGCAGTTTAATACTCGGCAGCATTCAATGGATAGCTTGTTTTTGCATCACAGCCGCAGTGGGGACTACGCCATCTGATGCACTGAATCTAATGCTACACCTAATACCTCTGGACATTGTGGCTAGAAAAAATACAATGCCCGATGTTCTACATAGTGTGGACTACGCATATAATAGTAAATTCGCAAGTTGTTGCGCTTTCTAAACTGTACGAACTAGAAGGCATCACATTTTTCCAAATTCTGTGGTATCACAATGGACGGAAAACGTCATAGTGAGTCCGATGGCAGACTGCCACTTCTTGCAAAGCCTCTGGTGGAAATCGAACCCACTAACCAACCAACTATTCTACACTTGGGCGCTCTCAGTTTTGCATAACATTTTCAACAAATTTCGGATGAAGAAATCAATATATATACGATGTCTTGCGTTATTCGGGTAGATAACGAATATGGTCAAGAAGTAGGAATAGGTTTTATAATTAATTTACTGATAACGAAATATCCACCCATATCCGAAAGTGATCCGATGGGCACAATAAGGGTTTAAAATGAAAGGTTTGGACACCAAAAAACGAATATGGTATTAAAATTTTGGTCCAAGTACCCAAGCCCAAGTGACCCATTATGACTAGATGGGACACAAATAAAAGGTATTTGAGAGTAGAAAAGAGTAGAGTTTTGGGGTACGCCCTAAAGCACCCCCTAAACTGAACTTCCGTTATGAATAAAGAACGAATTTCATATCTATTATCAGTGCAAAGTGCCGGTGGCCGCCCCAGCCCCAAAACACCTTCCAAACGGTTCATATTTACCGGCCATGGCAATATGAGGCTCAGGATTTGGAAGTGCAGAATGAATTTGATATCCATATTTGAGGCGAAATGTCTGAGGTGCCATCCCTCCCCTAATGAGAACATCACCATAAGGAAGAACATTACCACCAGGAACCGAGAAGGAGCAAATTCTCACACATCAATGAGTGCTTTCCGATTCAATTTAAACTCAATGATAAGGGATCGTTTTTATAGTCGAGTCCGAAAGGCGTCCCGCAGTGCGACACCTCTTTGGGGAAAATTTTCCAAATGACCATGCAAGGCATTTTTCCTCGCAAATGTCGCCAACATTAAAAGGGGATACACCGCTTTTCCGATGTTCTCGCCAGGATTCGAACGCCATCAGCGTCATAGGCTACAATGGCATGAATTCGATATTCGCATTCAGTGCGAATTGTCCCCACCCTAAAAAGATTAGAGTTAAAGAAGGCGCAGCGGAGCGGGCCCGGTTCGGCTAGTCATGTATAAAAATTAAAATGGAACCATAAATGCATTCGTAAATTGCAATATAGGAATCAGGTCTTTGTCGAATTTGCAAAAAAAATATAAAAGTCGAATATTCCCGAAAAAAGAGAAAATATTGTCGTCCTCAACCGAACTTTTTTGTAAGGATTTTTGAGCACTATCCAGCAAAAAAAAAATTGGAAAACGGAACACAAACGAAGATTTGGCAGCCCCAACAAATTTTGGAAAACCGAGATGACCAACTTTAGGGACCTGCCAAAAGGCGCCCGGACAACATAAGGCCTTGAAATTTTGCACACGAGTTCGTTAACACCTCAGCTCTAACTATTTCAAAGTGATATCTCTACCTGTTCGAATACGGCATACTTTTCTCACACAGCAAACTTTTTTACTAGTTTTTTTTCCGATTTTCTCCCACTGTGCGATACCTCTTTGGGAAGAAGTGCTTATATGGCTATGCGTTTTAAAAACATACCTCACAAATGTCGCTAACACTGGAAGAAATAATTTTTCTGATGTTCTCGCCAGGATTGGGGTGCCTCCCTGTAAAAAGAATCTAAATGTGAGCCAATTTAGGCAGAGGTTTCAAATGGGAAAGAAAACAATTCGTACTAAATTTGGGGATAAATTTTATGAAATCATGCAAAAATTTACAAATGATTAAAAAATTAGTATGTTTCAAATTTCTTGAAGGTTGGCTGAAAATTGTGCATCTGAACCGATCTGTAGAAATTAATATGAACAGACAGACATGGCTTAATCGATCCAGTAAGTGGTTTTGAGTCGATCCGTTTGCTTATCAATGGGTCTATCTCTCCTCCTTTTTGGCGTTCCAAATAAATTCACTAATTTCGGACTAATTTAGATATAACTACCTACAGACCAAAGGTCTTAAATCTTCGGCAATAAAGGGGTATGTATTTCTATCTAAACCGATTTGGTCCAATGGGATAAAGACACATCCCCCAATCCTGGAGGCCACCGTAGCGCAGAGGTTAGAATGTCCGCCAATGACGCTGAACGCCTTGGTTCGAATCCTGGCGAGACCATCAGAAAAATTTTCAGTGGTGGTTTTCCCCTCCTAATGCTGGCAACATTTGTGAGGTACTATGCCATGTAAAACTTCTCTCCAAAGAGGTGTCGCACTGCGGCACGCCGTTCGGACTCGGCTATAAAAAGGAGGCCCCTTATCATTGAGCTTAAAACTTGAATCGGACTGCACTCATTGATATGTGAGAAGTTTGCCACTGTTCCTTAGTGGAATGTTCATGGGCAAAATTTGTAATTTTTTTTATTTTGCACATCCCCCAATTAACCGGTTACAACGAATTGGCTGAAGCTCTCAAGCGCGCCTTTAGAACTATTTGTTATCATTAAAGCTTGGTATAATATCTATTAGATTTAACACCAAGCGAATCACGTGTATATACCCAGACACTTTTTATTGTGTTTGGCTTTGCATTTTTCATTTCCCGTAATCTGATTTTTTCAAATCAACTCGCAATTGCTATGTAGAGCATAATAAAGCTATGAAACTTTGGAACGACTATGGTTTATAATTATAGAACGAGCACTAATTATAAAATTATTGCTTGTATGAAATGATTTTTTTTTTTTTTTTATTTTATTTACTTACGTCATTTGAAATCGTTGTTTCTTTATCACGAAATACTAAATTGTCCGTTGGACAGCTCTCCACTTTATTTTGATTAAAGTTGCCCGCTGAACACGGGAAACTCTCTTCAAAATTGTCCGCTTCTCGATGCATTAGGGAAGTGGTTGTAGTGGTATTAGGATTTGAGACACTAACGTACCGTTTGCACTGTTCCAAATTTGAACCTTTCATTGGAATGCTAAAGGAAGTCCACGGTTCATGGTACCCGCTGTCTGCGTCATCACAGTGCGGAATGTTGCATCTGGGAAGAAAATTTGCCGTTTGTCGTTTTATTGTTTTAGAAAAGATTGTTTAATATCTTAACAGACCACTTAATTTTTTTTTCCAATAAATCTGTATATTGATAACATTACCTGTGAACCACTGAACTAGCGGTAAACACATAGGTCACCGAAAATATCGCGTTAAACATCATTGGCAGACAAATGAGGAGGAACACTATAATTTGAAATTTTCCAAATTGACCAATCTGTACAAGAATCAAATCCAACGAAATTTCATCTTCTGTATCGCCATCGTCGGCGTCCATCACAATCTTTGCACTAGAATCGGCTGTATTTGCGGTTGAATATTTCATATCTGCCGTCGATTCTTAAGCAACTAAAAATTGCAATCAACTTAAATAAAAAAAAAAAAAAACAAACAAAACAAAACTGGTTATTGAACCGATCTCAACGACTGTTCACTTTAACCGATGAAATATGTTAACGTGTGAAATATGCGATTTCCTTCACTCGACCGGCGCTATGGAATAACTAAGCAATCAATTAAATGGAAAACGCACAAAAGTTAAGTTGGTTATCTTAAGCAATGGAACGCAACACTCGTGTTTGATTTACGATTATTTCTGCTAGACAAAAAAAAAGTGTTTTGATTGGGAATGTAGATAGAGAGGCCGAACGCGTACGACACAGGCTTCGTTTTTATTGCTACAATATTTTTAAATTGTTCTGCACATCAATGGTATGCGTATCATTACATATCGATCAATTTTCTGTACATAAATAGCCTTTAGTTAAAGATTTCTCGACGATGTTGAACGACTTTTCCGCATTTTTATATCGATTGACATACGCTCGTATTTATATATATTTTATTAGAAGAAGAAAGGGTTTTAAGAAAAATAAAACTCGGTTATTGTGAAAGCAATTAACGAAATGTAAAAAAAGTTTGAAACAAATGCAATCAATGAAGCACTGGATTCAACGGTATGACTTGCTGGATTCAGCGTGCATGACTTGCTAAAGTTTTCAACTGGCACTTGCATCGCGCCGAACTGGGTTCAAATACCAGCAAAAACGGCGACCTGTCAAAACGCCCAGTGGTTATAAGGCCCAAAGTCAATTTTGGGCGTTATGACCGCCCATACAGCGATCGTAAAGCCCAAAAGGAAATTGGGCGTTAAGACCGCCTATTTAGCTGTCATAAGGCCCAAGGGGTTTTATGACCGTTTTCAATTAATAAAATTTTTTTTGCGCTATGAAATAATCAACAACAGAAAAATTATAAACCCACAATGAAATGAAAAATAACGCCCAATTTCTTAAATGTTATAATTTTATAATGACAAAACAGGTAATGAATTTTGCATGATTAGCTAATGAGCACGTCTACATTTTAGTGGTGATCGGCCATCACGCCCAAATAACTGAAAAAGTTTAACTTGATGGTCGTCGATCTTAAGTTGATGCAACTTTTTCGGTCATTTGATTATACTGGTATTATATGTTAAACTATTGTAGCTGACCCGTATCCGCTCCGCTACGCCTTCTTTTACTTCATATGGAACAAAAGTTTCCTTGGAATATTTATTTTCGACAATTAAAGAGCTTTTAGTGAAATACCATGCAAATTTGACTAACAGTTTAACAACAAGTGCGTTTACCTGAATCCCATATGATCTTTGTTGGTCTACAAATTTAAGTTTGAATGTAAGGTGTACTCCATTTCAGCCCGATATTCTCATGATGTCTGATTTAGTGGTGTTTTCGGGGGAGAGTATTCGTATTTTACTACCAAATACCTTTATTTGTGCCCCATATTGCGATGGCCAGAAAAAATTGCTGTTTGTGGGATATTTTGGGAAAGGGGTAGACCCCCAGAAAATTGGTCCCGAAAATGGGTATCAATTCTTGCTCTACCCCCTAAATATGCCCGATTTAGGGGTGTTTTGGGATCAGCAACGTGCTCTATTCTCATATATCTATATATCATTTATTTGAACCCCATATTACCATTGCCCTCAAAATTGGATATCAAATTCGTTGTCTAATCTCATTTAAACTCCTTATTGCAAAAGTCAGCAAATAAAGGGTGATTTTTTTGAGGTTAGGATTTTCATGCATTAGTATTTGACAGATCACGTGGGATTTCAGACATGGTGTCAAAGAGAAAGATGCTCAGTATGCTTTGACATTTCATCATGAATAGACTTACTAACGAGCAACGCTTGCAAATCATTGAATTTTATTACCAAAATCAGTGTTCGGTTCGAAATGTGTTCATTCACCGTAACGTTGCGTCCAACAGCATCTTTGAAAAAATACGGTCCAATGATTCCACCAGCGTACAAACCACACCAAACAGTGCATTTTTCGGGATGCATGGGCAGTTCTTGAACGGCTTCTGGTTGCTCTTCACTCCAAATGCGGCAATTTTGCTTATTTACGTAGCCATTCAACCAGAAATGAGCCTCATCGCTGAACGGTGAATGAACACATTTCGAACCGAACACTGATTTTGGTAATAAAATTCAATGATTTGCAAGCGTTGCTCGTTAGTAAGTCTATTCATGATGAAATGTCAAAGCATACTGAGCATCTTTCTCTTTGACACCATGTCTGAAATCCCACGTGATCTGTCAAATACTAATGCATGAAAATCCTTACCTCAAAAAAATCACCCTTTATGTCCGGTTTGGGGTATTGACCGTAAAAACTATGAAGATTTAGTTCCACTCTCTTTAAGACCCAAATTGTCTTGGTGAGCAAATACGTCCTATTTGGGGGTTGTTATGGTGGTGGAACGTCCGCTAGACAGTTGGCCCCTAATGTTGATATCAGATACGTGGTCTACTCCCATATACCTTTAATTTGAGCCCCATATTTCCATAGTCGGCAAAAACTACCGGCTTTGGGGTGTTTTGGGGGATGGGCATCCACTCAGTGAGTTGGCCTTGAAAATATATATCGGATTAGTGTTCCACTTTAAAAACCCTTTTATTTGAGCCTCATATTGCAATAGTCAGCTAATACTTACTATTTGGGTGGTGTTGTGGGGGTGGCGGGGCCCCGTAGACACTTTTCCCGAATATTGATATCAAATTCGTGCTTTACTCCCAAAGACCTTTCATTTGAGCCCCATATTGCTATGGTCGTAAATTTGTCCCCTTTGGGGGATGTTTTTGGTGAGAGGCGGCCCCCCAAACACTTGGTCCCATATTTGGATATCAGATTCGTATTCTACATTCAAGTACCAAATATTTAAGCCCCATATTCCCATGGTCAGTACATAAGACCTGTTTGGGTGGAGTTTTGGAAAAGGGGTGGACCCCAGAAACGTGGTCCCACATTTGGATATCAGATTCATATTCTACTCGCAAATACATTTCATTTGAGTCCCATATTGCCATCGTCGATTTAGGGGTGTTTTAGGGGTTGGGGTGGTCCCCCTAGCACTTGGTCCGACAATTGGATATCAGATACGTTTTCTTATCCTAAATACCTTTCTTTTGATTCCCATATTGTCGTGATTGGACTAAATATATGTTTGGTAGGTTTTAGAGTGGGGCGGCCCCCCTAGGTACCCCATCCGAAATTTGGATACCAAATTTTTATTTTTAGGGTACTATGTGAGAGCACACAAAATTTCGCTTAAATCGCACCACCCATCTCCGAGAACTGGCGTTTCCGAAAATTAGGGAAAGGGGGAGGGTCCGCCACGCCTTCAGATACCAAAAAATTTAGTACCCTATTTTCACCACGGGGTCATTATGCACCATCTGTGAAAATTTTAAGAAAATCGGCTCACCCGTTTCTGAATCTATAAGGAACACACAATTTTTATACCCTCCACCATAAGATGGGGGTATACTAATTTCGTCATTCTGTTTGTAACTACACGAAATATTCGTCTGAGACCCTATAAAGTATATATATTCTTGATCGTCGCGACATTTTATGTCGATTTAGCCATGTCCGTCCGTCTGTCCGTCCGTCCGTCCGTCTGTCTGTCGAAAGCACGCTAACTTCCGAAGGAGTAAAGCTAGCCGCTTGAAATTTTGCACAAATACTTTTTATTAGTGTAGGTCGGTTGGTATTGCAAATGGGCCATATCGGTCCATGTTTTGATATAGCTGCCATATAAACCGATTTTGGGTCTTGACTTCTTGAGCCTCTAGAGGGCGCAATTCTCATCCGATTTGACTGAAATTTTGCACATAGTGTTTTAGTGTCACTTCTAACAACTGTGCTAAGTATGGTTGCACATAGTGTTTTAGTGTCACTTCTAACAACTGTGCTAAGTATGGTTCAAATCGGTCCATAACCTCGTATAGCTGTCATATAAACCAATCTTGGGTCTTGACTTCTTGAGCCTCTAGAGGGCACAATTCTCATCCGATTTGACCGAAATTTTGCACATAGTGTTTTAGTGTCACTTCTAACAACTGTGCTAAGTATGGTTTAAATCGGTCCATAACCTGGTATAACTGTCATATAAACCGATCTTGGGTCTTGACTTCTTGAGCCTCTAGAGGGCGAAATTCTTATCCGATTTGACTGAAATCCGATTTTGCACGACGTGTTTTGTTATGATATCCAACAACTGTGCTAAGTATAATTCAAATCGGTTCATAACCTGATATAGCTGTCATATAAACCGATCTGGGATCTTGACCTCTTGAGCCTCAGGAGGTCGCAACTATTATCCGATTTGCCTGAAATTTTGTACAACGGATCCTCTCATGACCATCAACATACGTGTCTATTATGGTCTGAATCGGTATATAGCCCGATACCGCTCCCATATAAATCGATCTCTCTATTTTACTTCTTTAGCCCCCAAAGGGCGCAATTCTTATTCGAATTGGTTGACATTTTACACAGGTCTACAACATATTATTTAATTGTGGTCTAAACCGGATCATATCTTGATTTCGTTCTAATAGCAGAGCAAATCTTTTCTTATATCATTTTTTGCCTAAGAAGAGATGTTGAGAAAAGAGCTCGACAAATGCGCTCCATGGTGGAGGGTATGTAAGATTCGGCCCGGCCGAACTTAGTACGCTTTTACTTGTTTCCTATATAACGTTGTGCGATTTTAGATATTTCCTGGTGACATCTTTGACCTTGCTCATCACTCAGCTGTCCTAATCTTAATGGAAATCTTTCCAAATGAGCATGCAGATAGTGTGATTTTATCGACATTTTGCAACCCATTGCATGCTAAGCCGACAACATGTTGTTTACTATCTGCTCAAAATTTTCACATTTTGTGTTTCCAAGAAAATTTTTGCACACAAAAACAAAACCATTCCATGCCTTTTTTTCTTCAAGTCTCATTTGTTGTATGAATTTGTCATATTTTACCAATTTCCGTATTTGGGGACCAATAAAGATACCTGTTGATTTAAAACTTAATTGCTTTTTACTAACGTTTTATGTAATATAATTTAATATAATACATATTTTACCTTATTTTAATTTGCCGCTCATAATTCGTGGATTTTATTTTATTTGTATCAAGTGCTTTCACGAATTGCTTTATTAAGCCCAATTTTATGTTGTAAAAAGGAGTTTAAATGATGTCTTTGAGATTGACTAACGGGATATTTATGCTAATTTTACCCCAATTATAGCTGCTGACCGCAGTTTCCTTTCTCTTTGTATGTAATGTTTAGAAGAGTCTCGGCTATCCCATTTACAAAAATAGCAAGAATGCTTTGTGTTACCACCGTGCAAGCCATTCAAAATAATTAGTACTTTGAAATCAGCCACAATTAGCAACATGTGTGTGGTGTAGCCTATAGCATTTAGTATTAGAGACATACTGTCTTATGATTCTTTGATGTTTTTAGCGTAAGCCAATGGTACAGAAGGAAGTGATCCATCATTATGCAGAAGCACAGCTTTCAGGCCTGGAAATAGAAAATCTTATACAATATATAAAAATCAATTTGTGTTTGTTTGTTTGTTTGTACTTTTGTATGTTCCTTATAGACTCAGAGACGGCTGAACCGATTTTCTTGAAATTTCCACAGATGGTGCATAATGACACCGTGGTGAAAATAGGGTACTACATTTTTTGATGTCTGAAGGGAGGGGCGGACCCTCCCCCTTACCCTAATTTTCAGAAACGCCAAGCCCCAAAACACCACTAAATCGGACATATTTTCCGACGATGGCAATATGGGACTCAAATGAAAGGTATTTGCGAGTAAAATACGAATCTTATATCCAATAGTCGGACCACTTTTCTGGGGGTCCACCCCTCTCCCAAAACATCCCCCAAACAGAACTTATTTACTGACCATGGGAATATGGGGCTTAAATATTTGGTACTTGAATGCAGAATACGAATCTGATATCCAAATATGAGACCAAGTGTTTGGGGGCCGCCTCTCACAAAAAACATCCCCCAATGGGGACAAATTTACGACCATAGCAATATGGGGCTCTAATGAAAGGTCTTTGGGAGTAAAGCACCAATCTGATATCAATATTCGGGAAAAGTTTCTATGAGGCCACCCCACCCTCAAAACACCACTAAATCAGACATCATGAGAATATCGGGCTGAAATGAAGTATTTTAAGAATGGAGTACACCTTACATCCAAACTTAAATTCGTAGACCAATAAAGATCATATGAGATTCAGATAAAGGCACTTATATTGTTAAACTGTTAGTCAAGCGATATACTATTTTCGTAGCATGGTATTTCATTAAAATATCTTTAATTTTCGAAAATAAATATTCCAAGGAAACTTTTGTTCCATATAAAGTAAAAGAAGGCGCAGCGGAGCGGGCACGGGTCAGCTAGTATACATATATAAATAATATATAGTAAAATATATAAAAATTTGTATATTTCTTTTTGTTGAACCGTCAATAAATAATCAATCTTCTGGAACATGGCTACATCCAAGTTGTTCAAACAATGTGTTCACATCGTTTCAATAGACCAAATTACTATTTCAGGGCTTTTGTTGAAAAGTGATCAAAACAAACTAGTTTCCTCGGTGCTGCAAAATGTAATGTTTACATTTTATTGTAAATAGTTCCATTGCTTAAGTCATGAAATTCCCCTTGGATAGAAAATGTTGTTTTATAAATTCTCCTTCAGAAGGGCATATTCTGATTCAAAAATTATGTCAGTTAAATCTGATGATACTCCGTTCATGACTTTGGGAACAATGTCGTTTTTCTTATGCGGTAGTCTTTATTACGCTACTAGCTGAACCGGGCCCGCTCCGTTGCGCCTTCTTTTACTTTATATGGAAAGAAATTATCCTTTGAATATTTATTTTCGATAATTAAAGAACTTTTAATGAAACACCATGCTATAAAAATGGTATATGTGTATCGCTTGACTAACAGTATAACAATATCTGAATATCCTTTATATAAATCCCATAGAACCTTTATGGGTCTATGAATTCATGGTCTTTACTTTTGGTTGTTAGACGTACTCCAGTCTTAAAAGACTTTATTTGAGCCCGATATTCTCTTGGTTCTGAGAGTGGGAAGGCTCCCAGGGTAGTGGTTGGTGGGTTTAGGGGGTGGTGTGGACCCCCATGACCGTGGTCCCGAAAGTGGGTATGAATTTCGTGCTCTACTCCCAAATACCTTTCATTTGAACACCGTATGCCATGGTCGGCCAATATGTATGTCCGATTTAGGGGTTTTCGGTAGTCCCTCAGATACTTAGCCCTGAAAAAAATATCAGCAACATGCTCTTCTCTCAAATACCATTTATTAAAACCCCATATTGTCATTGGTTTAAGGAGAGTTTATGTGATGAGGTGTCTACAAAACACTTGCCCCAAAATTGGTTATCAAATTAGTTTTCTAATCTCAAATATCTTTTAAGCCACATATTGCCATGGTCGGTAAATTTGTACTCTTTGGGGGTTGGTTTGGGGAAGGGGCGGTGCCGCAAATACATGGTCCCACATTTGGATATCAGATGGTCAGTAAATAATTGCTGTTTTGAAGAAGTGGTAGACCCCCAGAAAATTGATCCCGAAAATGGGTATCAATTTCGTGTTCTACTCCCCAATACCTTTCATTTAAGCCCCACATTGTCTTGGTCGGTAAATATGTCTGAGTTAGGGGTGTTTTGGGAAGTGGGATGGTTCCCCAAACACTTAGACCGGAAAATATGTCAGCATCGTGCTCTGCTCTCAAATATCATTTATTTAAAACCCATATTGTCTCTGTCTTCACAATTAGATATCAAATTCGTTTTCTGATCTCACATACCTTTCATTTAAACCCCTTATTGGAGAAGTCAGCAAATATGTCCGGTTTGGGGTATGGGCCTTAAAAACTATTAATATCAAGCTCCACTCTCTTAAGACCCAAATTTTCATGGTGAGCAAATATGTCCTATTTGGGGGTTGTTATGGGGATGAAACATCCCCCAGATAGTTGATCCCGAATGTTGACTTCAGATTCGTGGTCTTCTCCCAAATATATTTAGAAGGATATTTGCTGCAAATCTCCTCAAATAAGTAGATTTGCACACATTAAAAATGTATGGGAAACCTCGTTGCAAAACACGAGATTTCCGAAATCTCGCCGCAAATCTAGATTTGCTCCTAGGGGAAACATGGTCTTAACTAATTTCGTAAGTAATGATTAAAATTGTATAGGCATAGAATCTTTTTTATTTTATTTAAGTGTCTTATAAATTACAGTGCTGGTCAGTCACCCAACTCTTTTATATATATAGACGATCTATATATATAAAAGAGTTGGGTGACTGACCGATCATCGCCCAGCCCAAACGGTTAAAACTAGAATCAAGAAATTTTGCACGAATGTTGGTCTTGGGTCATAGGCGTGGGAAAAGGCTGGATTTTGTGATATTCGTACATTAAGGTACTAAAAAAATACCAAAAAGTACGAAATGGTACTGTTAGGGTGCAGGTGAGAGCGTGCCGTGGTGAGACCGATGGGTGTATGTAAAAGAGATTTAAAAACAAATAAAACACCGGTGATTAGGTTTTTTCTTTAAACAAAGGGTTGTCTTTATTAGTGTGTGATATTTCAGCACAGGCAATAGTTACCTTAAAGACAAAGGGCGAGGGATGCGCGATGTCTGCTGTGCGAGACTTAGATTGCGACAGTTTTGGGAAAAAGCATTGAAGAGGCTTCATTTTGATATTGGCAGTCTCTCTCCACGTCCGAACTAGGCGAACGCACTCCTAAGACAGTTGTAGAAAGAGAAAGTGCTCTTATTAAATCATACAGTGCGGCTGAGCGAACAAGGCCAAGTAGAGGTTGTACAGGAATTTCCGGGAATGGGAAGAATCCCATTCCCGGACAAAGGGCGAGGGGATGCGCGATGTCTGCTGTGCAAGACTTAGATTGCGACAGTTTTGGGAAAAAGCATTGACGAGGCTTCATTTTGATATTGGCAGTCTCTCTCCACGTCCGAACTAGGCGAACGCACTCCTAAGACAGTTGTAGAAAGAGAAAGTGCTCTTATTAAATCATACAGTGCGGCTGAGCGAACAAGGCCAAGTAGAGGTTGTACAGGAATTTCCGGGAATGGGAAGAATCCCCTATGATCCTAGCTATCGAACAAGCTCCATTGCAGGTTGAAGCAAAACTATAAGAGCTCCACCCTCTACGTCCGGCTATGTGAACAAGCTCAAAGGAGGGGGGTATAGAAAGGAAGAAGCCAATTGTTTGAACTTAAGCAGGAACATATTTGCCCAACGTGAACGGAAAGGCATAAAATTACGTTCTAAGGTTTGGTAAAAAAATTTTGGAAAATCGTACCGGGAAGTGGGAGAAATAGTACGTTTAGTACCGCAATGGGTACTATTTGGTACATTCTTTGTAAATTGAACTAGAGCTTTGAATTTTGGAACTAATGTACACTATGGCAACATTAATTGGGTGACTATAAGAGTTTTTGGAATTTTTTATATTCCGGTACTAAAAAAATTTACCAAAAAGGTACGAAATGAGTGAACTTTGTACAGGGCGGATGGATAGAGGTAGAATATTGAAATTTGAATTAAAAGACATCTAGTGCAAAAGGACGAGGGTGAAAAAAATGTAAAAATAGTACTGGTAACGGGAGAAAACGTACGTTTAGTACCGCAATAGGTACTATTTCGTACTTGCTTTACAGATGGAGCTAGAGGTCTAAAATTTGGCACGTAGGTACGACTAGAAAATATATGATGGACGACTGAGTGATCTATTCAAAATTTCACATTTTCGTACTATTTGGTATTTCTTTACAGATAGAGCTAGATATCTGATATTTGGCGTGAAGGTACAACTAGGTAAAATATGATAGGTGACTATAATTTGTTTACAATTCGTTCATTTTGGTACCAATATTGGTACCATTTGGTACTTTCTGCGCAGATGGAGCTAGAGGTATAAAACTTGGCATGTAGATAACACTTAGAAATATATGATAGGCGACAAAAATTGGTACTATTTCGAACAAGACATTCGAAATTTGGCATGTAGGCACAACTAAAGGCGCTATTACATGGCATGTAGATGTCTAATGACATGTACCTTTTTGTATTCACATGTAATTGGAAATGTTTGTCAAACCTAAAAATTTGCATAACCCAAAAATTTAAGCAAAATCTGATTTTTTATGCGTAATAATTTCTAAAGTTGTGAGAAAGCTGGTTAAATCATAAATCATAATCATCTTTTCACCATTCGCACATTTTGCTACAAAAATGGGTACCATTTGGTACTTTATTCATAGATGGAGCTAGAGTTCGAAAATTGGCATGTACAATAGGTACAATTAAGATATATATGATAAGTGACTAAATGATCAATTATACCCTCCACCATAAGATGGGGGGTATACTAATTTCGTCATTCTGTTTGTAACTACTCGAAATATTCGTCAGAGACCCTATAAAGTATATATATTCTTGATCGTCGCGACATTTTATGTCGATCTAGCCATGTCCGTCCGTCAGTCTGTCGAAAGCACGCTAACTTCCGAAGGAGTAAAGCTAGCCGCTTGAAATTTTGCACAAATACTTTTTATTAGTGTAGGTCGGTTGGTATTGTAAATGGGCCATATCGGTCCATGTTTTGATATAGCTGCCATATAAACCGATCTTGGGTCTTGACTTCTTGAGCCTCTAGAGTGCGCAGTTCTTATCCTATTGGAATGAAATTTTGCACGACGTGTTTTGCTATGATATCCAACAACTGTGCCAAGTATAGTTCAAATCGGTCCATAACCTGATATAGCTGCCATATAAACCGATCTTGGGTCTTGACTTCTTGAGCCTCTAGCGTGCGCAATTCTTTTCCGACCAGAATGAAATTTTGCACGACGTGTTTTGTTATGATATCCAACAACTGTGCCAAGTATGGTTCAAATCGGTCCATAACCTGATATAGCTGCCATATAATCCGATCTTGGGTCTTGACTTCTTGAGCCTCTAGAGGGCGCAATCCTTATCCGATTAGAATGGAATTTCGCACGACGTATTTTGTTATGATACCCAACAACTGTGCCAAGTATGGTTTAAATCGGCCCATAACCTGATATAGCTGCCATATAAACCGATCTTGGGTCTTGACTTCTTGAGCCTCTAGAGGGCACAATTCTTATCCGATTTGAATGAATTTTTGCACGAAGTATTTCGTTATGATATCCAACAACTGTGCCAAGTATGGTTGAAATCGGCCCATAACCTGATATAGCTGTCATATAAACAGATCTGGGGATTTGACTTCTTGAGCTTCTAGAGGGCGAAATTCCTATCCGATTTGACTAAAATTTTGCATGACGTATTTTATTTTTACTTTCAACAACTGTGTCAAATAAGGTTCAAATCGGTTCATAACCTGATATAGCTGCCATATAAACCGATCTGGGATCTTGACTTCTTGACCCCTAGAGGTCGCAATTATTATCCGATATGCCTGAAATTTTGTACGATGGATCCTCTCATGACCATCAACAAGCGTGTTTATTATGGTCTGAATCGGTCTATAGCCCGATACAGATCCCATATAAATCGTTCTCTCTATTTTACTTCGTGAGCCCCAATGGGCGCAATTCTTATACGAATTGGCTGAAATTTTACACAGGTCTCCAACATACAATTTAATTGTGGTTCGAACCGGACCATATCTTGATATCGTTTTAATAGCAGAGCAACTCTTTTCTTATATCCTTTTTAGCCTAAGAAGAGATGCCGGGAAAAGAACTCGACAAATGCGATCCATTGTGGAGGGTATATAAGATTCGGCCCGGCCGAACTTAGCACGCTTTTACTTGTTATAAATTCAAACATTTTGGTACCATTTGGAACTTTCTTTACAGATGGTGCTAGAGGTCTAATATTTGGCATGCAGGAACAACTAGGAAAAATTTGATGGGCGACTAAATAACATATTCACAACCTGTACATTTTGGTACCATTTGGTACCTTCTTTACTGATGGAGCAAGACGTCTAAAAATAGCTTATCTACGCCAGCAGCGGGGGACGGCTAAAATGAAGCAATTGGACAAACATTATCGCAGTCAAAAAAATACGACATGTGGAAGAAAACGTACTAATTGTGGTGTAATTGGTTCCATGAAAGAATATATTGGGCAACTAGAAATTATTTTTTATTAATATATGTATATACTATAACATACAAAATGGTGCATTCTTTACGAATTGAGCTAATGCACTCAAAATTAGGATACGGTTACACCTTGACAGTAAATATTGGGCGGTTAGAAGATTTGCTTTTAATACGGACTTTTAGGTACTAAAACATACAAAATGGTATTAATGGCTAAAAATTTTAGGCGACCAGAAGATTTTTTTTGTAAAATTGTACATTTACGTACTAAAAAGTACAAATTGGTACATTCTTTACAAATTGAGCTAAAGCGCTCAAAATGGGGATTCATTTATGCCTTGACAATACATATTGGGCGACATAATGATTTTTCGGATGCATTGTTATTTTTATACCCTCCACCATAAGATGGGGGGTATACTAATTTCGTCATTCTGTTTGTAACTACTCGAAATATTCGTCTGAGACCCCATAAAGTATATATATTCTTGATCGTCGTGAAATTTTATGTCGATCTAGCCATGTCCGTCCGTCTGTCCGTCCGTCCGTCCGTCCGTCCGTCCGTCCGTCTGTCTGTCGAAAGCACGCTAACTTCCGAAGGAGTAAAGCTAGCCGCTTGAAATTTTGCACAAATACTTCTTATTAGTGTAGGTCGGTTGGCATTGTAAATGGGCCATATCGGTCCATGTTTTGATATAGCTGCCATATAAACCGATCTTGGGTCTTGACTTCTTGAACCTCTAGAGTGCGCAATTCTTATCCGATTGTCACGAAATTTTGCACGACGTGTTTTGTTATGACATCCAACAACTGTGCCAAGTATGGTTGAAATCGGTTCATAATCTGATATAGCTGTCATATAAACCGATCTTGGGTCTTGACTTCTTGAGCCTCTAGAGTGCGCAATTCTTATCCGATTTGAATGAATTTTGGCACGACGTGTTTTGTTATGATGTCCAACAACTGTGCCAAGTATGGTTCAAATCGGTTCATAATCTGATATAGCTGCCATATAAACCGATCTTGGGTCTTGACTTCTTGAGCCTCTAGAGTGCCCAATTCTTATCCGATTTGAATGAATTTTGGCACGACGTGTTTTGTTATGATATCCAACAACTGTGCTAAATATGGTTCAAATCGGTCCATAATCTGATATAGCTGGCATATAAACCGATCTTGGGTCTTGAATTCTTGAGCCTCTAGAGTGCGCAATTCTTATCCGATTGGAATGAAATCTTGCACGACGTGTTTTGTTATGATATTCAACAACTGTGCCGAGTATGGTCCTAATCGGTCCATAACCTGATATAGCTGCCATATAAACCGATATGGGATCTTGACTTCTTAAGCCTCTAGAGTGCGCAATTCTTATCCGATTACAATGAAATTTTGCACGACGTGTTTTGTTATGATATTCAACAACTGTGCCAAGTATGGTCCTAATCGGTCCATAACCTGATATAGCTGCCATATAAACCGATCTTGGGTCTTGACTTCTTAAGCCTCTAAAGTGCGCAATTCTTATCAGATTGGAATGAAATTTTGCACGACATGTTTTTTTTATGATATCCAACAAGTGTGCCAAAAATGGTTCAAATCGGCTCATAAACTGATATAGCTGTCATATAAACAGATTTGGGGACTTGACTTCTTGAGCTTCTAGAGGACGCAATTCCTACCTGATTTGGCTGAAATTTTGCATGACGTTTTTTATTTATTTTTTATTTTTTCTTTCAACCACTGTGTCAAATAAGGTTTAAATCGGTTCATAACCTGATATAGCTGCCATGTAAACCGATCTGGGATCTTGACTTCTTGAGCCTCTTGAAGTCGCAATTATTATCCGATTTGCCTGAAATTTTGTACGATGGATCCTCTCTTGACCATCAACATACGTGTTGATTATGGTCTAAATCTGTTTATAGCCCCATACAGCTCCCATATAAATCGATCTCTCTATTTTACTTCTTGAGCCCCTAAAGGGCGCAATTCTTACTCGAATTGGCTGACATTTTACACAGGCCTCCAACATATAATTTAATTGTGGTCCAAACCGGACCATATCTTGATATCGCTCTA
The DNA here is from genome assembly GCF_963082655.1 of Stomoxys calcitrans. Classification (NCBI taxonomy): domain Eukaryota; kingdom Metazoa; phylum Arthropoda; class Insecta; order Diptera; family Muscidae; genus Stomoxys; species Stomoxys calcitrans. The sequence goes on along the minus strand of NC_081552.1, from coordinate 118,578,347 downwards.
ATAGCAGAGCAAATCTTTTCTTATATCACTTTTTGCCTAAGAAGAGATGTCGGGAAAAGAACTCGACAACTGCGCTCCATGGTGGAGGGTATATAAGATTCGGCCCGGCCGAATTTAGCACGCTTTTACTTGTTGGTACTATTTAGTTTGTCTTTACAGAAGGGAACATATTTCTGACATTAAAACGAAATTATTACAAAACTTCATAATCTTATAAACTGAGTGACTATCTACACCCAGAAAATTGATATCAGCAAACAGTGTCTGCTGATATTAAGTTAAAAATTTTAAGATTTTGAATAAATCCATCAAAATTTTTGAATTTCTAAAAAATGTTGAATTTACTACACGTTAATAAAAAAAATTTCCAATTTTAAGCAATAATTTTTTGTTGAAAAGCTTATATTCGATCACAAACTAGCAAATTTTTAAATAATTTTAAGTTATATGTTTGTAAAATTGAAAATTTATAAATATAAAAAGCTTTTAAATATTTGTGAAATTTGTGAGCTTTTTTAAACTTTTTAAATTTTGAAGACAGCAGAAAATGTTTGCTGTTTAGCAACAAATTACTGTTGTCCCATTTTCATCAGACTTTCTGCTGTTTCAGCAAACCTTTTTTTCTGTTATTACTGAGAAATTTCTATGAGTTAGGGGTTGGGAAGTCCTACATTAAAAAGGAGGTATCCAAAACGGGGCTATCGAAGCTGACAACCAAGATGCTAGTATATGTATATTCATAACAAACCATTATCGAAGATCAACTGTATTTCAGTGTAAATGGGTATTATTTCTATTGTTTATAACGCGTTTTATCGAGAAACCTCAAACTTTTTTCAGATTTCAAAACCAAGAAAACGGCATATTTGGAAAGTTCAATTTTATTGTAATAATTCCAAATGACTGGTAAGATTATTTTTTTTATTTTATATACTACTTATTTTATAAATTATATATTTTTAATTTTGTAGGTATTCATAAAAACATTAAATTTGAATTTAATAAGCAAGAATTCTACAGTTACTCGTAATAGGTCATTATCTTTGGAAGAAAAATTTGAGTCACTAAAGGATAGCTGCGATAGAGGTATCCATTAGACGGTAGATGATCTGCGTCTGTTTCCAGTGAAGCAGCAGATCTAAGCCGAACCTATTCCTTCTTCGCATGCCTATAATTTGCCTAGGCCATCGGCCTTCCCCGGCAAACCAACACGCTCTTTAAGAGGTTCGAATAATAGAAGACGCATCGCTCTCGGCTTTATTGAGAGGCTTGGTGCGATTGATCCTAAGACTCTCACTGATAGGGAGAGAGACTCCCTAAATTGGGCTACCCAAAGACTACACGTCTAGATTCGGAAACTGCACCGCAGTCAGCCAAAAGGCTACGGTCACCTAGAGAACATCCCATGCCTAAAAGAACTAGGCCGAACAACAGTAAGATGGGTCCAAGAACCTTTGCTAATGTCGCTAGGGACAGTTTGGTGATGGCAGTTGTCGACAAGGGAGAATGACAGGGCTGCATACCTAGGAATAATTGTGGTGGGATAGTCAATGGACTGTCATCAGTATACTTCGATGTCCTTGCGGAATTTCCTGGGTCTCCTGCAGTTTGTGACGATGCAGGCTGGTATCGAGGCCGATACAAACTAATTGCCTTTCGCGATCAACGCTCAACGTTTGCCCCAGTTTCTTAGTCCAATGTTCATGGGCAAAATTTTCAATTTGGGATCTGGCCAGGTGCAGCACTAGATTTCGTCAAGAAGGCAGATATTCCTTCTCGACTAATGGCGCATGCTTGGATACCAAGAATTCCCTCAGATCCTGAATCGATACTTGAAAGACTAAGGCAATGTAATCCCAATCATTCCACCACCGACTGGAAGATTGGTAGATTGGATGAGGCAGATGGGGACCGGATACAGTATTCGTACTAAATTTCGGCTGTCTCGCAGACCTCAACAAGTCTGAAGGAGTTGTATCCTTCGGATTAAAGTTGAAATTGAAGGCCTATAGAAGCGGTGGATGGCGGAGACGACTCAGCACTGAGGAACTATCGATCTAAATCTAGCGGATTGCAGGAGACTAAAAATCCCCCTGGCACAATCGAGACAGGAATGAATGGCATTGAAACAGGACCCGACAAGCACTGTGTGGGCGGGTCACAAAGTTGGACTGGGCTCAAAGTGCGCGCCAGCAGGGAAGCACGGAACTCAGAAAGTACTTCGACAGCAGCAGTTGGTGAAGAATCTAAGGAGAAATCGTCCACATCGCAAGTGCCCAGTGTCCTGAGGAAGAGTGGTTCCACAGCTTTCTCACCAGCCACTGGATACGTACGGAAGCTCATCATGACAAGTTCTAACGAATCTTGTGAGGATGAATTCCTGGTGGAGTGGAATTCCGCGGTTTTTCTTTTGTTAAAAAAACAACGGTTTGAATTTTTTATTTGATTCCTAATTATTAAGGAGCCACAACCTTTATTGGTGAATTCTGAATATGAACTAACTTATTCTATCCTAATTTCTAGCTTGCTACAAAGAGTCATTTTCGTGTTGATGGCCAAAAATGCTTGGACATCAAAACAGCTACTGTGGGAAATTGATATTTGACCATTCACAGGTAGCTTTGCAAATTGCGACTTGGTCATATTACATTTTAAAAGAATGGATTCTACGAGTGTGTGAAACGCGAAGTATGCAAAATTTGGAGAAAAATGTGATAAAATTATGATATTGTTTTATTACATTTTTTAAGAATTCGTTCTACGAGTGTTTCCATCAACGTAAGGGAAAGGGGAAGTAGAAAATTTTGAAAAGGTGATAGAATTGTGATATTAAGAATGAATTGAAGTTTGTTACTATGCAGCTTTTTATCACATTAATAGGGGTAACTATAACTCCCCCTCCGTTAGCTTGAGGCTCCGACGAAACGACTCTTTGTTGGCATTGTCTTATATCTTGAAAAGAATTGTACAGAAAATAATATTGGTGGTAAATATATTAAAATTGGAAATTACAATGGGTATAGTATGTTGTCTTTTCATCATGGTTACAGATACAGATCAAAATCTTACTGTTTTACAAAAAGGTTTTTAAGGTTTAAGTGTGGTATAGTGTGATTTTCTTTGATTTTTGTTATTAGGTGGCTTATAATGACTTTTTCTTTTATTCTAATTACATTATTTGTATACGTATCGTTGTCTACTGAAATTTTAAAATTTTCGAATTTAATTAGGAATGTGCCTATTATTGTAGATTAAAATTTGGAAAATTTGTCTTACAATTAGATATAATTCTATCCTTAAAATTAGAGAAAAGAAGAGTGCCTTGGAATATCTCTCTCACTTCTTCACCTGAAAATTTGGGCAGTTTACAATTGGCTTCTTTCTTGAAGATTATGTCAAAAATGCAGGCGTCATGAATGGGTTGAAGGTTTTTTGTCAGATTGTCTTTGATATTTGCTTTATAAACTCTATTATTTTTCTTCATTAAAACATGTTTACCGGAAAGTTTTAGGCTTTTATTGCGGCTATCAGGAATGGGCTCAAAAGTCACCATTGTTAAAATGTCGGATGAAAACATAGGGATAAGGAGGGTTATTACAATCGAATTGTCAAAAGTCGCTGTCACTACATTGACCTTGTTGTATGTGTCGTAGTCTCCTAACATGTCGAATTCCCGTTGGGTCAGGAGAGTGGCAGGGATAAACTCTGATTTGATTGTGAAGATGATTGGTCCAATGTCGTCGATGTGACCCCGTAAAAGACAAATGACGCTGTCAATTTGATACACATGCTCAAGAAGCGAAACTTCGTCTTCTAGGTTGCTGATTTTTTTTTTTTTTTTTTGAAGGTTGTCTCTAAATTTAGCTAAGTATCGTTCAACTGTCCATAATCAATGTATTTAGTTATATTATCTATTTGTCGTGCTAAAACATCATTAATTTCTACTAGTGAATCGATTTTCATAGAGTTGTAGTCCGTCATGTTATTCAAAAAGTGTAATGTAGAATTTATGGAAATTTCGTCGTCACTGTCTAATGTACCTGTTACAAATTTTAAGCCTTTTCCAACAATGTTAAATAACCCCCTGGTTTGTCTTCGGCGTAGTATAATAGTCGGAATTTTTGCTCTTAGTAGCGCAAAGTTATTTCTAATAGAGTGTATCATTGGTTTGGTTGTCAATGAGTCGTCGGACTGTTCTTCTGTATTTTTATATATCAGCTCCAAAGTTTGTTCATAGCTGGTCGTATTGATGATGTATATAATTTTCCTGTAACTGTCAATAGTTCGTATTTTCACTTGTTCGAATGGTAGATACCCGTGGTTGTCCGCGAGGTCGTCTATTTCCATTATTTGTCCGTTGTATGTGTAAATTATGGAGATTATGGAGTCTTAGTGGCTGACTGTTCATCGACGGGTGTTCGGTATTGGTAGTTGGTCATTGTCCTGGAATTTCTTTTTCATTTTTACTTGCGGTTTATAATATTTCAAACCACTATTTGCTTAACTTACTTTAATTGGTTATGACAGAATATTTCTTCAACTAGCCGAACGTAGAATAGCGTTCCAAGCGCCTCGATCTTCTGCGCTCATTCTAAAATCTCTGACACCAAGTTTCGAGGTGTCGGGCTTTTGGTCTTCCTGGTTTGCGTGAACCACCGTGTTTGCCTTCAAAAGACTTCTTTGCTGGAGCTTCTTCATCCATTCTGACAACATGACCTAGCCAATGCAGCCGTTGTATTTTGATGCGTGTAACTATGCTATCGTCGTCATACAGCTCATACAGCTCGTGGTTCATACGTCGTCTATATTCTCCGTTAACGCAAACTGGTCCATATATTTTACGAAGAATCTTTCTCTCAAATACTCCAAGCACTGTCTCATCTGCTTTCACAAGTACCCATGCTTCAGAACCATGTAACAGCATGGGTAGTATCAGTGTCTTGTAAAGTGTAGTCTTCGTCTGTCGAGAGGTGGCCTTGTTTCTAAACTGCTTACTTAGTCCAAAGTAGCATCTGTTTGCCAGTATTATTCTTCGCTTTATCTCAAAACTGGTGTCATTCGTTTCGGTTACGGCGGTGCCGATGTAGATAAAGTTACTGACTATCTCAAAGTTGTGGTTCCTAACTTTGTCCATGTTCTTTATCTGCTCGGTTGTAAAAGTCTTTTTGGGAGTGGAAACCATCCATTTTGTCTTATCTCCATTTACTGCCAGACCATTTTCACTAACTGACAAGAGGTGGTAGGTGTTGATTTGTGTGAATATCTGGTCTAGGCTGGATTTACCTGGTCTAAAGCCGCATTGATAGGGCCCAATTATCTCATTGACTTTAGGTTTTAATCTTTCACACAGTACGCTCGAGAGTATCTTGTATGCGATGGGGGGAGACTTATTCCTCTGTAGTTGGCACATTCCGTCTTGTCTCCTTTCTTGTGTACGGGACATAGTATGCTGAGGTTCCAATCATCGGGTATGCGTTCTTCTAGCCAGATTGCGCAGATAAGCTGATGCATACACCTTATCAGCGTGTCGCCTCCGGTCTTAAATAGCTCAGCGGGTAACCCGTCGGCTCCTGCTGCCTTGTTGTTCTTTAGTCGGGTTACTGCTACTTGGACCTCATTCTGACTAGGAGGTAAACATTCTATACCATCATCAGGGATTGGTTCTGCGGTATCCTCTTCACCGCGTCGGACATCGGACACTAGCAGTTGGGTAAAATGTTCTTTCCATATCCTCAGCATGTTGTCTGTATCAGTTACCAGATTTCCTTCTTTGTCTCTGCAGGAGGATGTGCCTGCACCAAAGCCATCGGTTTGGCGTTTAATTCTTTGGTAGAATTTCCGGACTTCATTCTGACTCCTGTACATCTCAATCCGCTCGCAATCACGTTTTTCCATTTCCTTTTTCTTTCTGCGGAATAGACGTTTCTCCTCTCTCCTTTTCTCCCGATACCTCTCCTTCATCTGGCGCGTTGCTACTGATTGCAGGGTTGCTCTATATCCCGCATTCTTGGCTTCAGTAGCATCTCAACACTCTTGGTCGTACCATGGGTTTTTGAAGGAGGCTTTCGGTACCCAAGTACGGATTTCGCGGCATTTTCCATGGCAATAGTTTGCCACTGCGCCATTATATCATCGGAACAAGGAGTGCTTTCATCAAGCAGTTGGGTTAGTCGAGTGGAGTATGCCGCTGCCATTTGTTGTGTCTGCAGCTTTTCAATGTCCAGCTTCCGTGCAGTGTCAGATCGTACTTTCCTCGCCATGTTCAAACGGGTGCGAACCTTTGGTGCAACAAGGTAATGATCCGAATCTATATTCTCTCCACGGATCGATAGTACATCTAACACGCTGGATGAATGCCTTCCATCTATCACAAGGTGATCAATTTGGTTTCTCGTGTTTTGATCGGGTGACAGCCATGTGGATTTGTGGATATTTTTATGTTGAAATCTGGTGCTACTAACTACCATGTTTTTTGCCGCAGCTAAATATATCAGCCTCAACCCATTACTGGACGTTATCTTGTGGAGGCTAAACTTTCCGACTGTTGGACCAAAAATGTCTTCCTTCCCTATTTTCGCATTAAAATCTCCCAAAACGACTTTTAATATTGTGGGCGGGGCAGCGGTCATATTCTCTCTCTAGGCGCTCGTAGAAAATATCCTTGGTCTGCTCGTCTTTGTCTTCCGTCGGGGCATGGGCACAAATAAGGCTAATGTTGAAGAATTTGACTTTTATGCGGATTGTGACTAGCCTCTCATCCACCGGAGTAAAGCTGGAGACTAGGTGTTTCAGTCTTCAACTAACCACAAATCCGCAGCCAAATTCATGCCTCGTGGTATGGCAGCTATAGTATAGTTCGTCACCGTTTGGTGTTGTAGTGACGCCATTCCCAGTTCATCGCACTTCCTGTAATGCGGTTATATCTGCCTTGTACTTCTCTAATACATCCGCCAGCGCGTATACTGCACCTTCTCTATAAAGAGTGCGGACATTCCAGGTGCAGATCCGCAAATCATGGTCCTTTTTTCGTTTGCGTGGGTCGTCAACGTTGGAGGGGTCCGTTTTTGCTATGCCTTTGTTTTTCATAGTAGTTCTATGTTTTCCGGGGGCGGGTTACTGGCCCAGCGCCCCAACCGCATGGGTTTGTGGGATTGCATGTATCCCTCGTTGTGGCGAGCCGCTTGCTCCAAGATCCGACGCTCGCCGCCAGCCGCCCCTAACCTGGGAACAGACGCTGATGTTGGCCATTGGTTATTTGAAGGCGCCAATAATTCGCCTTGTCATCTCGAGTATTATTGGCACTCAGTATTTAATTAAGAGCCAGTGCCACTTGACTCCTCACTGAGACTCTCTCCTCGAAAATCGCTGACTGCCCGCGGCCGCATTTGGAACTACTCCGCATAAAAACGGAGCTTTCCACCATCCGCAACCTGTGGATGCGCCCGGTAGCTTTCAGCTAAGCTTCCCGTGATAACGATGGGCACCATACAAATCGGAGCTCAAAGTTCCAGCCTGTGTGGTGCTCATAGTCATCCCGTATCGCCCGGGCAAACCACTATTTACGTCGACAATATGGTCGTCATCGATTTACCGTACTTCTATTAGACGATATTTAGAGTGGTTCTTTTCCCCTCTTATTTCTTTAATGAAAGTTTTCCCATCTTTCAACTCTTTGTCCGTCCTATCGGCATACAGCATTTGAATCGTTCGATTCTTTCGTGTCTTAATTTCATCAGATATTTTTCCGTACACTTAATGGTGAATTGTGCCATTTATAAAATCTATTGGTATTTTTTGTGTTGTGCTGTGCACTGAATTATTGTAAAAAGTTATTATTTTGAGAATTTTTTTTTTTCCACGGTCAAAAAGTCGTTGCCTTCGCTATGCCGTAGGAGTCGAATATGTTCGTTTATGGTATTATGCAAACGTTCTATATCGGCGTTTGAATTATGGTTGCTATTGGATATATGGTGTATTTCTATGCCTTCTTGGGAGAGATATTGCCGAATGGGTGTGACCTTGAATCCTAATTCGTTGTTAACGACGATCTTTTTCATTTTGCCAATAATCCCGATATATTGGATCAGTATTGAACTGAATTCAGTCCATGTCCTGGAGTTTATCATAAAAACTTGGGCATATTTAGTAAATTTGTCTATAAACGTTAGGAACATTTTTTTCTCTAAAGTGTAGAACACATCAATATGTACTACTTCTAAAGGTTTACTTGGAGTTTCCGTTATTTTATATGGAATTTTAGGAGGATTTCTAACGTATTTCTCCCTATTGCAAATTTCGCAATTATTAATAAAATATTAATAAATAATTCTAACCGTGTAAAGTTCTCATTCATACCACTGTGGTTATTTCTAAGGCGTTCAACCTTTATTATTTTGGATAATTCGTCTTTATCTTGTATGTCTGTCAAAAGTTCATTACATCTTATGATTTTAAAATAAGAGTTTTGGTTGAAATGTTTTCTTACGGTTTCACAGAACGTATGGTATACATTTGTATGTCGAATAAAGATGGCATTGAATCCGTCGTGTTTGAAATGATTTTTGATTAGTGTTATTAAGGTGTCCTCTTCAAAGTCCCTTACTGTGATAACTTTTCTTACATTATTGAATATTCTTAGAGTCTTTATCCATATTTTCCGTTACAATTTGGTTCTTGTACAAATTAATTGGGGTATTAGTTTGTGGTATTATATCGGTGTCTGGATCTTCTAACAAGTTTACCTCTGGGTTGATTCGGGACAGGGCGTCTGCGTTGCCGTTATGTAAACCCTTTTTATATTTAATCGTATAATCAAATTCTTCTAGTCTGAATCACCAGCTTACTAGTCTTGAATTCGGTTCTTTGATATTGAAGAGCCATTATAAGGGCTGATGGTCAGTATGGATTTCGAATTTCCTTCCAAAAAGGTACGGTCGGAAATATTTAACAGCCCACACGATAGCCAGTAACTCCTTTTCAATGGTGCTATAATTGACTTCGTGTTCGTTTAGGGTACGACTGGGGTAGCATATGGGATGGCCGTCTGAGAGAGAAAGGCTCCTAAGGCGAAATTGCTTGCATCGGGTTTCAAGGTAAATAACTTATCAAAATCTGGATGTATTAGAAGTGGCTCGCTAATAAGCCTCCTGTTTAGTTCCGTAAAGCCACGGATATACTCTGGATCTGTTATGTCTATCTCAGTGTCCTTCTTAAGATATTTTGTCAGCGGTTTAGCAATCTGCGAGTAGTTCTCTATGAACTTCCTATAGTAGCCACTTAGGCCAAGGAATTGTTTTATTTGTTTCACAGGGCGAGGAATTGGGTAAGTACAAATACATTCGAATTTCTTCGTGTTGGGCTTGACTCTATCCTGGGTTACCTCATGCCCTAGGAAATCGGCCTCTCTTTTGAGAAATTCGCACTTATCGATCTGTGTTTTTAAATTCGCCGTATTTAAACGATCGAACACTAGTTTCAAAGAATTGATATGTTCCTCCAAAGAAGTGGAAGAAAACACTATTATGTCGTCCAGATACACAAGACATATTTTCCCTAAAAGAACGTTGAAATATGGCTTGCGCCGTCTTTAGACCAAAAAGCATCCTAAGCAACTTATAATGGCCACCTTCTACAGAAAAGGCCGTCTTGTGTATGTCTCCTTCGCAGATCTCCACCTGGTGGGATCCTTTCGCCAGGTCCAACATTGCAAAGTACATACTTCGTTCTAATTTCTCCAATATTTCATCAATATTGGGTATAGGATATTTGTCATCGACTGTCTTTTCTTTAAGTTAGTTTACGATAGTCGATTACAAGACGCCACTTCTTTTTCCCGCTTGCATCGTCCTTTTTCAGAACAATCCAAATGGGTGCCGAATAAGGAGATTTCGATGGTCTGATTATGTTATTATCCAGCATCTCACGGATTTGTCTCTGAACCTCCTCTTTGTGTATGTATGGATAACGATACGATTTTATATACATATATTGGAGTTTCACAGTGTTTATTTGATGCTTTATAGCATTCGTGAATGAAAGATTTGTGTTGGTTTCGTGAAACAAATTATAATACTTCAAGACTAACTTTGAGAACTGGTTTTTCTCCTCTGAGTTCATATGATCCATGCGGATTTCTCTTAAAATACCTTAACTTTCCTCGATTATGACTACATCATCGATTAAGTGATAATTATCCGTTGTTGCGGGCCAATGATTTTTCGGTGATACGTATATTGTCTTTGGACAATCTGAATCAGTCATAACTTCCACTTCAAAATTTTGGGCTTTGTATATTCTTTCTAGAAAAATTTGTTCTCCATTAGGATTACACTGTTCCTTGATGTGCACCAACCCATTTTCCACTTTGGTGATAACATTAATCCTCCTTTTTTCTGGAAATAAAAGTGGTATATTTTTACCATTTATTTTCAATATATCATCTATATATGCTATTACCGCATTGTATTTCCTAGGACACCGTTCCCAATTATTCCATCGAATTTTCTGTGAAATTCACACTCTATTAGATGTAACCACTCTGTAGTCGTTCCTAATTCTTTGAACAGAGGAACTCTGTATGTCGTCTAAGCCTGTACATTGTTGCGGAGAGTTTATAAATTATAAAAATTATCTTATTCTGAGGGAGTTTCCACTTAGGATTGTATATACCAGGGTTAACGATAGAGTGCGTAGCCCCGGTATCTATTATAAATCGCAAATTATCCCCTATTTTTATATGCGGTAGTTCCCCGGCGAGATTAGAAAAATAAAATTTTTCAAATACTTTATCTATGGTTTCATCGTCCGGTTCTTCGTGTGTGTGGATGGCAGTTTTCGGTGACATGTTCAGTTCCTTCATCCGGATCCGAAACTTCATCGTAATTCTGTTCGATTATATTCACATCCATGGGCTCTGGCGGAGGTGAATTGGTCACGCGAGTCTTATTTTCGATGGGTGAAGGGTTCTTATGGTATTGTGAAAAGCTCTGTTAATGTCCGTTAAATGTCGAAAGGGCGTTGGACGGATGTCCTCTGTAAATCTGGTTGCCGTTATGGTTACTCGAATTTCTGTTATTGCTTCTATAAATATTAGAGTTTTGCGACCTGTTGGGTTTTGTCCGTTTGGACTCACTGTTCTTGTTGCCAGATGTCCTGGTATTTGGGGAGCCATAATTAGCGTAGCCCGCTTGGAATAATATTTCCATGGTCTCTTCAAGGGTCTCGGGGTTCCTACAGGCCAGTATAATCTTCATTGGTTCGGGGATTTTCCTTTTGAAGACCTGCAATGCTGTCCTAACATTTCCTTCACCAGTTCTTTGCGAATCCTCATTGATCCCATAGTTCATTGAGATTTTATTATTTATACTTCGAAGCTTTTCTCTAATTTCGTTATAAAAGTCCAATGTAGTCGTTCGAAAAGTTACAGATCTCAATTTATCATACAACTCCTCGACACTTAGCCTTTCCCCGAAATTGTTTATGAGTATTGCTTTAATTTCTGTCCATGATTTTATGTGGAAGTTGATTTCAAACGTTTCCCTTGCTTTACCCCTCAGCCTGCTCTTTATCAGTTCGAAAAAGAATAGTTGAGACGTCTCGTCATAGCTTCGGAAAACAGGATATATTATTATATGTATTTTGTCACCATTAAATTCCGGCAACTTCTCTAGATATTTTATAGGGTTAAGAATTTTCGGACTATATTTTGCTATAGCTCCAATAGGATAAAAGTTCTTATTCAATTATTATTATTTGTCTTAAAAGAGATACCGCGCATAGAACTCGACAAATGCGATCAATGGTGGAGGGTATATAAGATTCGGCCCGGCCGAACTTAGCACGCTCTTACTTGTTTTTCTTGTGTTTTTTTCCTTTTTTTACTTGAAAAATTTTAATAATCGTTTTTAGGTATTATTTGGTTAAAAAAAATAATTGACAGAAAAACAAGTAAAAGCGTGCTAAGTTGGGCCGGGCCGAATCTTACATACCCTCCACCATGGATCGCATTTGTCGAGTTATTTTCCCGGCATCTCTTCTTTGGCAAAAAAAGGATATAAGAAAAGATTTGCTCTGCTATTAGAACGAAATCAAGATATGATCCGGTTTAGACCACAATTAAATAATATGTTGAAGACCTGTGTAAAATGTCAACCAATTCGAATAAGAATTGCGCCCTTTGTCGGCTCAAGAAGTAAAACAGAGAGATCGATTTATATGGGAGCTGTATCAGGCTGTAGACCGTTTCAGACCATAATAAACACGTATGTTGATGGTCATGAGAGGATCCGTCGTACAATTTTTCAGGCAAATCGGATAATAATTGCGACCTCTAGAGGCTCAAGAAGTCAAGACCCAAGATCGGTTTATATGGCAGCTATATCAAAACATGGACCGATATGGCCCATTTACAATACCAACCGACCTACACTAATAAGAAGTATTTGTGCAAAATTTCAAGCGGCTAGCTTTACTCCTTCGGAAGTTAGCGTGCTTTCGACAGACAGACGGACGGACGGACAGACGGACGGACATGGCTAGATCGACATAAAATTTCACGACGATCAAGAATATATATACTTTATGGGGTCTTAGACGAATATTTCGAGTAGTTACAATCAGAATGGCGAAATTAGTATACCCCCCATCTTATGGTGGAGGGTATAAAAAAATTAAATTCTTACTATTATCTGCTCTCGTATGGCGTTGCTATGGTTGTCTGACTTGCTGTCTTTACTACGAATATTGGAGTGGTTTTTGGTTGTTGTAAGTTTGGTGTATTTCGCAGAATATTTCGCACTTTCTATAGATTATATTTTGTCAAGATGCGTCCTGCTGGGATATCTATTACCGTTGATTTATGAAGTATATTGGTTCCGCCGCTTTGATTTTGCACTTTCTTGTCGTTTACACGTATGTTGTAACGGTTTTCATTATATTTTAACCTTTTTTTACAAGTGTAGCAAAACAAAAATTTTTGTTTGTTTTTTCTTTAAAAACGTTTTTGTTCAATTGTAATGCAATTGATTATGTTTCTCTTCATTGATTATGTTTCTCTTCTAGCAATAATGTTAGAACGTCTTTGCTTTCACTTCGGTATTCCGTAAGTCGAAAGTAGCAATAATGCTACCACTAAAATGTTTTTTTTTTTTTTATAACACAGAGTGTTCCATTTACGCGATCAAAAGGTGTTTATTTTCCCTAAACGTCTTAACAGTAATGCTAAGCCTTTTATTCACTTTTTGATTCTTATACAAAACACAGCGTAGCTTGTTCAAAAAGGTGTTTATTTTCATTAAGCGTCTTAACAATAATGCCAAGTCCTTATTTCACTCTACATATTCCACTTTTCGTTTCGTAGAGTTTTCGATTTTTCCAATTTTTGGTTTTTTACAAAACACAGCGAAGCTTGATCAAAAAGGTGTTTATTTTCATTAAACGTCTTAACAAGTACTTTTTCACTTTCCGCTTTTCGTTTCGTAGAGTTTTCGATTTTCCACATTTTGGTTTTTTACAAAACACAGCGTAGCTTGATCAAAAAAGGTGTTTATTTTCATTAAACGTCTTAACAATAATGACAAGTCCTTTTTTCATTTTACAATTTCCGCTTTTCGTTTCGTTGAGTTTTCGATTTTCGTTCGAGGATATTAAGATATCCAAGTATTAAAGTTATCTTTAACACCCTGAAAATCCTACCGACTGCGCCACTAATAGAACGCAGTTTTTCTTTTGTAAAAAAAAACAGCGGTTTGAATGTTTTATTTGGTTCCTATTGTAATTATTAAGGAACCACAACCTTTATTGGTGAATTCTGAATATGAACTAACTTATTCTATTCTAATTTCTAGCTTGCTACAAAGAGTCATTTCCATGTTGATGGCCAAAAATGCTTGGACATCAAAAAAGCTACTGTGGGAAATTGATTATTTGACCATTTACAGATAGCTTTGCAAATTGCGACTCCATCATATCATATTACATTTTAAAAGAATGGATTCTACGAGTATTTCCATCAACATGTGTGAAACGCGAAGTATGCAAAATTTGGAAAAAACGGTGATGAAATTGTGATATTATCGTATTACATTTTTTAAGAATTCGTTCTACGAGTGTTTCCATCAACGAATGGGAAACGCGAAGTAGGCAATTTTGAAAAGGTGATAGAATTGTGATATTAAGGATGAATTGAAGTTTGTTACTATGCAGCTTTATATTTTATTAAAAGGGGGTAACTATAACTGCTAACACAATAGTGGTGGAAGTTCTGAATCCTGACTATGACCCGGTTTCTACAGACAAATCTCCACCATTATAAGGCTGGGGGATTTGACGTGGTTCTTATCCAGGAACCATGGGTGTGCGGAGGAATGGTACGTGGACTTAGAATTCCGGGATTTTAACTTTTCAAGAGTACAGGGAATGGGAGACACAGAGCTTGTATTCTTGCAAAGGGTAGTCTAAATGTTTTTCTTTTTCCATCGCTAAGCACTGAAGATTTGGTAGTAGCCAGCCTTGAAATAAACAAGTCTCATTACTGGTTGGCTTCCCCATATATGGCACACGATTCAGAGATGCCGCCTTCAAACTTTAAGTCGCTGATTGAAGCTGCTTCTGTAGGAAAGAAAAGCCTCATTGTAGGAAGTGATGCTAATGCACATCACCAGATATGGGGAAGTTCGGATGTCAACGAAAGCGGTGAGCTGCTTATTGAATATTTTATAAGTTGCAATCTGGCAATTTGTTATAAATGGGATAAACCGACCTTATTACCAGGAACAGGCAGGAGGTACTAGATATTACCTTTGTATCGGAAGATATAAGTGGAAGAATATGCGACTGGGAAGTGTTGGATGACCACAGCTTCTCTGATCATATAAGCTTTAGCCTTGGAGAAGAAGAAAGGCGGATTAGGATAAATTTCGGCACGAATGCTGCACTACTATCCCTTCTAGACTAGAAAAGGAAGTGGAAACAACGGAGGATACAGACATAGTGGTCAAGCGGATCACGAAGGCCCTGAATAACTCGCTTGTTTCAGCATGTTCAGTGCCAAGCCAATGGACAAACAGCGACCGCCATGGTGGACCCCAGTGCTGGTTGGTCTAAGGAAGGAATGCAGAAAACTCTTCAACAGAGCAAAAGCCACAAGAGCACCACACGATTGGGATACCTATAAGGTTGAGCTAAGAAAATATAAGGGCGAGCTTTGAAAGGCTCAAAACAAATTCTGGGTAGAATTCTGCAGCTCCATGGAGGATACATCTGAGGCCTCTAGGCTAAGGAAATTCTGTCCTCGAGACCCATTACGGTGGGGTATATCCAGAAGTCTGAAGATGTATGGACAATGTCTAGTGAGGTGACACTAGAACTACTCGTTGATATACATTTTCTGGGAAATTTTCCAACGGACAACGTGGCGCCAGAAGAGGCTGTCACTGATATGCATTCGTCAGAGGCCTTTAGGGAAATTGTGTCTGAACCATAAATCCTTTGGGCGATAAGAAGCTTCGACTACTTTAAGTCGCCAGGCCCTGATGATGTATCACCGGCTGAATTACAAGCTGTGTCTGATAGACTGGTTCCCTGGCTTAGGGAGATATACACTGCTTGTATGAGAATATCATATATACCTGTGGGATGGAGGGACACTAAGGTTATTTTCATTCCGAAAGCAGGAAAACTACCACACGAAGGCGAAAGATTTTCGTCCTATTAGTCTGTCATCCTTTATGCGGAAGACTCGGTCACGGCAGCAGCATGTATATAGTAAAGAAAAATCCACTGAAACAGCTTTTCACGACCTAGTCGGCTACATAGAGGGTTCTCTCGCTGTCAAGGAATATGCAATGTTAGAATTTCTTGACATTGAAGGTACTTTTAATAATGTAAAACCGACGACAATCATGAAGGAGTTGGAGTTTCTAGGCATCAACTCTACCGTAAGAAAGTTTATTAATAACTTACTTACTAAAGGATGCATAACGGCAGGCTTGGGATCTGTGGATCTAAAAAGATGGGTCAGCAGAGGAACACCTCCAGGAGGTGTATTGTCTCCTCTACTTTGGAATATGCCCATTAACAATATATTATTGTCTCTGGAAGAAAAAGGAGGAAAGTGGTCGCGTATGCTAATGACGTGGCAATTGCAGTTAGGGGAAAGATTCCCAGCACTCTAAGAGATAAACTTCAGGTCGCTCTACGTGCAAGAGCAATGTGGGCTACCGAAAGTGGTCTGGGTTCAAACCCGTGCAAGACAGAAGTAGTCCTCTTCGGCAGGAGATATAAATTGCCTTCAGTGGTACCTGTGTCCTTGGATGGAGAGAACGTTCCATTTACAGAAAGCGCAAAATACCTGGGTGTTTTGCTGGACAGGAAACTGAACTTCAAATCCAACATTTTGGAAAGGGCAAGAAAGGCCACTCTTGCCCAATACACCTGCAAGAGAGCCATTGGCAAAAGTTGTGAATTTAGACCGCGTGTCATGCATTGGGTATATACTACAATTGTCGGGCCTATTATGCTATACTATGTTGTGGTCTGGTGGACGGCTCTTCAAAAATCCAACTACTGCTCAATACTTAACCGGATCCAAAGGATGGCTTGTTTATGCATCACAGCCGCACTGAGGAAGACACCATCCGGTTCACTGAATTTAATGCTATATCTTATGCCTCTGGATATTGTGGCTACCCAAATTGCAGCGACCACTGCCGTGAGGTTAAGGGAGCTTTCTCATTGGTCATGTGGCGGCTACGGACACTGTGTTAACTTGATACAATATCCGATGTCACAGGCAGTGTGGATTACACCCTACCTGAGACGTTTTTGATAAAAATTACTATACCACTATTCCTGATAGAACCGATTGGAACTACGATATCCCTGGTAACAGAAGTTGCATAGACTTCTAAACGGATGGTACCAATCTAAACGACCAGGTGGGCTTTGGCGTGTACTCTAAAGATCTAGAACTAGTCATATCGAAAAGGTTACCGGACCACTGTTGTGTGTATCAAGCGGAGATCCTTGCAATAAGGTAGTGGTGAAATGACTAAGATAAAATGTCACGATTGGCATAAATATTTTCTCAGACAGCCAGGCAGCCATTAAATCCCTGGGAAACGTATTTGAGAACACAAAAACCGCCCTCGACTGTTGCAGATCCCTCAACGAGATGGCTGATCAGTTCAAAATTCACCTGTTCTGGGTGCCGGGCCACAGAGATATCCCGGGAATTCTTAAGCAGACGAGCTTGCGAGACTTGGAACTACCTTATACACTCCAGGGACACTGAAATCTGTGGGTATGCCTCTAGCGACATGTAAACTAAATTTTCAGGACCAGGCCCGAATGGCAACGAATGATAGATGGTAACAAAAAGGGAGCTGTGAGCATTCCAAAACTATGTGGCCTCATCTAGACTTGAAGAGGTCTACTGCTTCGCTGTCATTGGCTAGAATAGACGTCTCAATCATTGTGTCCGTCATGACAGGTCACTGTCTAATCGGAAAACATGCTGACAGACTGAAGGCTGACAGCAACGACTTTTGCAGAAGCTGTGAGGACATCGATTAAGAAGCGACTATAGAACACCTGTGTGTGTGTCCCGCACTAGCAGTTAGAAAGAGTTCCACTTTAGGTTCTCATTTCTTTGAGAACCTGTCTGTTTTAGCGGATTTGAACATTCGCAAGTTATTGGGCTTTTTTAAGCGATCTGGATGGTTCGACGGTAGGAACTAAAAAGCACCTTCCTTTTTCTGTTCCTGTGGTATCACAATGGACGAAAACATCTAAGTGAGTCTGAAGGCAGACTGCCACTTAAACCTAACCTACAATTGGGTTTTATTACTTTAATTTCCGTTGTTTCAAATTTCAACTTGTAGCTATTTTCTTATTACGTCATCGCACATTGTTTCTGGTATTCCCTAGAAAAAATTGTACTTTATTTTTCTGTGGCAACCCCGATCTTGCCGACTTCTCATAGTAAGCTAAATGGCAACCCTGCAGCTGCCAGACGAAGACGAAAGCAATTGCTAGTTGCTCGTGAGTTGTTCAGCCTTCAGCTGTAAACTATCGTAAAAGTTAATCGAATTAATTGTCGCACAATTTTATATTAAATTAAGTTAGATTTAAATAGTTGTTATGTTAAACTTGAGTCATTTATTGGCGCAACAACTATATTGCATTTCACGTACGGTCTGAAATACTATTGATTTCAATGTTATTGGAAAATTGTATTCTTGGGAACAGAGCAGCGGTGGAATTTTCAAATTCAACGTCAATTTCATCACATTTTGTGCATGCATCGTTTTGCTATGGCAAATTTTGCTTTTTGCTGATTCATACCAACCAATACAACTTGCGATAACGAGGAGACATCGATTATAGGGAAGATTCTGGTAGCGGCGAGGATTTTGATTTTTTCGACTCCAGTGATACAGAGATGTCAGAAATGGAAAGTATTCTAAAGCGTATGGAGGATTGCAGAGTGAAGTTATTTCTCTTCGAGAAGCGCGGCAAGCTTCAAGTGATATGCAACGACCTGAAATGCATTGGGTACATATACTTACGTTTATTAAGCATAATCTTGAGTTGTGGTTCGCCCAAATAGAAAGATCATTCGCTTTGTATGACGTCACACAAGAAGCTGACAAGTTTGATATTGTTTCTGTTCATCTTCACGATGATATACTCTTTTCTGTGGAAGACCTTATAACGGATCCTCCGGCTGTGAGTAAGTATTCTGGTTTAAAACAACGTATTATTTTCAGATTTGCTGAATCACCAGAATCCAAGATACGGCGTATGCTTCAAGGCGGAGAAACTGCTGGTTTAAAACAATCAGAGTTTTTCTGATATGAAACGTTTAGCACCTGACAGTATGGGAGGAAGAAAACTTACATAAACTTTCAAAAATGGCAGACAAGATGTTGGACGCCAACAATACCGTGGCCAATGCTTCCACAACATTTTCCCCACGGTTTGACATGCATGGTTCTGCGATGCCGCATACTTTCTGGAATCTTTGGCAGATATTTGCAAGCCTATTAAGACATTAGCCGGCCAAGTCGATAGTTTACAAATTCAACAAAACACAGGGTGATTTTTTAGCTATTACCTTTTTGGCAACACTGGTTTAAGCAACTCACGCACGCTTCGTGTTTTGTTTCATTGTCAAACGTCATCAGTTTGGTTAATAGTTTAACCATTAATCGTCTTACAAACGAACAACGCTTGCAAATTATTGAATTTGTTTTATCAAAATGCGTGCTCTGTTAAGAATATTCATCGCGCGCTTCTTCCTTCGAGCGACGAAGCTCATTTGTGGCTCAATGGATACGTAAATAAGCAGAATTGTCGATTTTGGAGTGAAGATCAGCCAGAAGCATTGCAAGAGCTAACAATGTAGAAAAAATCACAGCTCGGTGCAGTTTATAGGCTGGTGGCATCATTGGACCGTACTTCTTCAAAGATGTTGGGAATCATAACGTAACTGTGAATGGTGAGCGCTATTGTGAGCTGATATCCAATTTTTTTGCCCAAACTGGAAGAGCTCGGTTTTAACAAGACAGTGCCACATGCCACACACCGAGAGTAACAATAGACTTATTGAGATGCGAGTTCAGGGAACATTTTATTTAACTATTTTTTGTGGGGCTATGTTAAAGCTCTCATGTCTATACAGACAAGCCCGCTTCAATTGACACATTGGAAGACAATATTAAAGCATTTATTCGTGAGATACCGGCCGAAATGTTGGAAAGAGTATGCCAAAATTGGACTAAGCAGATGGATAGAGTTGGGTTTCTACCGTGTAAATACCCAACGCTTGGGTATTTATTGGTTAAATAACCAATAAATACCTTTTTTTAAGTATTTATCATTTTGCAAATATCTTTGGTATAAAAAAAATTTTCACAAACAATTTTTGATGATATCGTATTCTTTGTATATAAACCTGACTTTCTGATCTCATAAAGTCGGATTTTAATTTTATATAGCCGCTATATAGACCGATCTCCAGACTTAAAGTCTTGAGACCGACCACCCGATCTCCCGATATAGGGTATTGAGGCCATTGAGGTAATGATCCTATAAAAGGAGCATTTTTTTTCCTATTTCGATGAAATTTGGCACAGTGAGTTCCGGTACACCTCTAAACCATTTTTTTGTGAATATCGTCCAGATTGGATCATATTTGGATATAGCTGCTATATAGACCGATCTCCCGATATAGAGATAGATTTTATGAAATCAGAAGATCAGGGTTTTATACAAAGAATACGAAATCGTGAAAAAATTTTTTAAAATTGTTTTTATACCTAAGATATCTGCAAAATTAAAAACTCCCAGCTTTTGGGTAAAAATGGGTAAATTCCCGGGTATTTACCCAATTTACCGGGTAAATACCTTTTGGGTATTTAACTATCGCCCATCTCTACAGATGGACCATTTGAGACGCAGCCACGGTTAAAATTTTCATGAAATAATCTTCAAACATTAAATTAAATAAGGCAACGCTTAAGCAATCCACCATGAAACTTCTCGCAGCAAATGGATACGAAATTCAAACCTATTGTCATTGTGTTTTCAAATTAGGCAAAGATCTTCGACAAGAATTCAAGTGGTTGTTTATTATTGCAGACGTCAATATTGGGAGCCGACTTTTTAATTAATTACAATTTGATGATTGATCTGAAAAGAAGATGTCTCATTGAAAATACGACGAAATTAAGCTGCCGTGGTAAAATTCGGATGTCTGGTATTTATACCATTTTAATTCTTTCTGCATGAGCTGAGCACTTCAAAAAATTGATTGATGAATTCATTTATATAGCAACTACGACATTGATTCACAAGACAACTATTGAGCCTATTGTCGTCCACAACATCGAGACAACTGGTCAACCCATTGCATATCGCCCACGTCGAATTCTGGTGAGAAACGTGCAGCAGCAAAGGCAGAAATTTAATATTTATTAGATAATGAAATGTATAATCCCTCAAGCCCATGGGCCGGCCAAATTCACATGATGTCGAAGAAAACTGGTGGTTTGGGCGCTTGTAGTGTTTACCGGAAACTGAATTCCCAGACTGTACCTGACCGATATCCCATAGCCAATATCAACAATTTTTCAGAGAAATTACATGGTAAGTCAGTTTTTACTACACTTGATCTCGTTAGAGCGCATTACCAGATCCCAATGGCAAATGAGGACATTCAGAAAACAGCTGTTTATACACCTTTTGGTCTGGTTGAATTTTCATATATCCCATTTGGTTTGCGAACTGCCACCCAGACGTTTCAAAGATTTATGGTCTTGACTATGTTTATTGCTACATAGACGATATTATTGTCATCATCAATTGAGGAGCATGAGACTCATTTGCGGGAGGTTTTTCAATGTTTACGACACCATGGACTAACAATAAATGTTAGCAAATATTGTTTTGGCCAATCTGAAATTCAGTTTCTTGGATATATATATCATCAATGGTGAAGGCTCGAATCCTCAGAATCATCTAACTGCAATCAAAAACTGTACTAAGCCCGAAACGATTTATGAACTTCGTAGAATTTTTGGTGAAATACATTTTTGTCATAGATGCATACCTCATGCTGCTCAATTGCAGACACCATTAAACGAATTTCTCAAAGATATGAAGAAGTATGATAAGAGGATAGTTCATTGGACATCCGAAGCAGAAAAGCATTTTTGGCTTGTAAGGAGAGCCTACTTCATGCAACCATACTTGCTCATCCGGCTTCAATCTCAGACCTAGCTCCTACTACGGATGCGTCGGATATTGCATTCGGTGCCGTTCTAGAACAGAACCATAACGGAGTGCGGCAGCCTCTTGAATTCTTTTCCCGGAAGTTAAGTAGCACTGAAAGGAACTATACTACTTATGACAGAGAATTGCTTGTCATTTATGAGGCAATAAAATACTTTCAGTACGTTCTCGAAGCTCTCCATTTTGTTATAAAGACCGATCACAAGCCTTTATAGCCTGTTTGTCGAAGTCGAACGGTTTCTTTTCGTTCATCTGGACTTCTTTTTCCGTTCTATGTTCGCCTACATAGACGGTTTTTAGTATATATTTTTGATGAGTTATCGGCTCTTTTGACTTTGATGAATCTGTTTATTTATCCAAATTCTTTCCTTTTTGCTCGTATTGCATTTTAAACAAACTCTTGAATTACACGAAAAATTCGCTTCGATATAGACAAACAGGCTATTAATCTACGCTTTTCTCAAAGGCCAGAGAAAGCTTCACCTCGACAACTGAGGCACTTAGACTTTAACTCGCAATTCGCAACTGAGATTATATTTTGGGATGATCTGAGAACACGGTGGTAGACGCATTTTCTCGCCTCAATGCGATATTGCTGCCTACTTCAGTTTCTCTAATTTAGTTCAATCATCACAAGAGACTGACGAAGAGTTGGTTACTATTTAAAATGGTGCCAATTCTTTAAAGCAGTAGTGGGTACATTTCGATTCAACTTCAATATATTGTGACATCTCGACTGGAAATGATCGTATATACGTTCCGGAGTCCTTACGTCAGCAAACTTCCATTCGCAATCTTTAACATCCCAGTGGACGTGCTAGTCTTCAACAGATTCGTGAAAGGTACATAACCGACTTGCACCCAACAAAATAAATGTTCCCGATCATCGATTTGATCATGTCCACCTAGACATTGTTGTCATGCCTTTGGTTCAAGGTTACAGATATTGACTCACGATGATGGATCGTTTTTCGCATTAGCCAGAAACTGCCTTTGACAGACACGTCAGCACAAACCATGGTAACAGTGCTTTGGTCAAATTGGATTTCACGTTTTGGTTGTCCTAAGGTGATAACGACAGATTATTTAAAGCACTTGTTAATTTAACTGGGTCTAAACGAGAAACAGCCTATCATCCCCAATCAAACTGGATAATAGAAAGATGGCATACGTCTTGGGTTGAAGTACTTCAAACGGTAATGCTTGGTTTAAGAACGGATTTTAAAGAAAATCTACAAGCTTCGCCAGCTGACCTTCTACATAGTGACATGTACGATTACCCCACGAGTTCTTTAGCCAATCAAACATTCTTACAGAATCTCAGAATTTTTAAAGAGACATCGTGATCATTTCAATTTCTTGCGACCAGTTCCAGCCTCGCTAGCCATCACAACAAGTTCATATTTAAGAATCTTAAGGACTGTACTCCATGTTTTGCTACCCACAGATGCTTTTAGAGAACCTCGTGAACCCCCTTATACTGGGTCATTCGAAATAGTTCAAAGAATTTCAGATCTAATATATACCATCATGATAAGGGGCACAAATGTTAACAATTCCGTTGACCGACTGAATCATCGTCATCAATAATTTTGAACAGCCGGTAAAAGAACATCAAGAAACACAGCCAACACAAGATGCAACGTCGAGATCTGAGACTATTCCACCATTGTGTCAAACTGTATTCAAGTTATTCTCACGAGTGGACGTGTTTTTTACAAGACCCCACAAAACGACCTCTATCATCAGAAATTAACTTAAAAGGAAAGTCAAAAGTGTTTTAAATCATTAAGCTCTTCACACTTTGTGACTTAAAACTTTGACAAAGTTTGTGAAAGTGCCTGTTTATTTAAAAACGGAGAAATAATTTTTCTTATTAAACGCCATTGAACGAATATGCAAACATAACTACAAAACAAAAACAATAGAGAAATCATTAAAAGAGCAAAAACAACACAAGTGAACAGTGAGAGTGAACCAGAACCCAAAAAAAATGATTAGAGAAGCTTTTCTCTGCTAAGTGCCAAACATAAAAATTAAAACATACCAAGAAATGCAACCAATTGTGCTCCAAACGTTTAACACTTGTTTGAGCTTTTAATCATCAATGGTTAACTTTGACATTTGAGCATAAAAGTGCACTACAAAAAATTTTAAGACATCTTATCTAGACACAAACCATTAACTTTCTGATATTCCACATTAAATACAATTACACCATTTACAAATAAAAATCGTATAAAAGATTAATCAATTGTTGAATCTGAATTGCAATAAAAAATAATTTAAAAAAATAAATAAATAAAAAAAAACATTGTAACCATGATCCGTTCAAAACCAAATTTTTCTGCACAATAACTGGAGGGATCAATGGTTGCTTGCTGGTTGTGCTATGCTACTAGCCGCTAGAACTGCAGCGACTTTCACGAGGAAAATGGCTTTCGTTGGTGCCAAAACAACCGTTGAAGATGTCTCTTTGTATATAAAATAGTAGATTTAAATGTCTTTGAATTTCAATGCCGGGACAGACGAAGCAAAGCATTATTTAGAATTATTGTTCCCGAGGAAATTTTTTCCACTGTAGTAAATCCAAATTTTTGGCCACCTAAAACACTTATTAAAGAACACATCTAAAACGATAGGGAAAACAAGATGGCTCATCGCAATTACTTGAATAAAATGAAATCATCTAATCAAGATAACCAAAACAAAACATAATATTTTCCCACATGATGAAAGTAGCAAGGCCTGTTTTGAAAAGAAATTCGTCGACGTACCGCAGTACTAGGAGCACGGTAAGCTATAGCAGCAAGAAAAAAATAAAAGCAATCGAAGTTTAACTAATCCTTTTATACTATCCCTTGGCCTTGAAATGCGGTGGGCATATGTGACAGCAGCAAAGAATGCCAGCGATATCACAATGTACGATGAAGTGTCGTGAAGATTACGGAGTACTGAGAATGTGACCATCTTGTCAAGAGCTCATCAAAAACTCGTTAAAATAATACAAAGCCCTGAGCTATGACGTAGATGCATATTGACATCATAACTACCTGCGAAATATGAGGCCGCAACCACTACAGGTACATACCAATCCGTAATGCGTCTTGTTCACTGATCCCGACTACAGGTCTGCCGCCTCGTACAAAAAGTTGTGGATACATGGCAGTAGAAAAACGAGCTGATTGACTAGAAATTATATCAATATAATTGAATCTCCATATTCTTAGATGTGCTGAATAATGTTTTGATTCGTACAATAAGGAAATATATGTACGAAAGTGTTTTAATAGTGTCCCCATGACCAAAATGGAATACACAGTGTAATGTCCGTCTGAATGCGAATGCCCAATGGCCCTGTGATGCGTTATATGTGTGGCTCAAATGTATGTCCGCATGAATGTCTCGTTCCATCAATCATCCACTCCTACACGAAAAAATGTATGCACTAATGAAATGACGACATGCCATTTCCCATGTCGTCCGCATCGAGTCCATGTGATGCATGTCAGACATACACAAGTTGAAGTGCAGTACAATACTGTTCAGTTGGCTGTGTATGTATTCCGAAACAATATCATCCACTGCAACAAACTGCCATTCACACTTAATATAAGGAGCATAGCTACTGCTGAAAATAACTGAAAGATCAGTATCACGACCTCGCAATGAACAGGCATATGTCATTTATTCGCAAACTAATCCAATCCCTCGGGATCAATGGCATACCTGACAAGCTGTATTATCAAGAGTGTCGGAGACGTCATACACTTAAAAAAACTTGTAAGTTATAAGAAGTTCAATTCATACCCGTTTATAAAAAAAGGTCGTCGACAAAGCCTCAATCATCATCAAATCGGGTTGGTATAACATGAAATAGATCATACCATGTTGGGCACGTGTCCATTACCTTATATGCATGTAGATAGATTCAATCAAATCTGACCTCGTCCATGGCAATACTAATACACACAAAAAAATTAAAATAAATCTTATCTTACAACTGCATCGCAAAACCCTTGTATATTACATCCGATTCAGCATTGTAAAAAATACGATGCATACATATATGTAGTCATATCGAAAGGGGATGACCCATTGTAGATCGCGCAGATGTCAGTCGTGTCGACCCCTGCGTCCTCATTAAAAGGAATTAAAAGGAAAAGAAAATCGACTTATGTTATCCATATCGAAATGGCAAAAAAAAAACAGAATGTAAGACCGGAGCCTGTCCTCAAAAATTAAATTCCTAGGATATTTAGAATGGGTAGTCGCTATCGAAAAAAAAGAGTGGCGTCAAATTGTCCATCCAAACAAATCATCCCCTACCTTCATTGGAATCCAAAGGTGAAATCTTAAATAGGAAAAGGAACATCCGCTCCCAGAAAGCAAGGGTTCTGTGCCGTAGTAACTCGTCCACGTACGAACCAAAATCAAGTCCGTCCTGCACAGTGGGGTGCAACCCCACTCTCCTTCGTAGAACCCATATGCTGCAAATGATAAACCCCAATTACCGTGCCACCCCTCAAGCTCATACTAGTGTCTTCCCGTCTGCCGAACGACTCTGCACTTCACAAATTTCTTAGAAAGTTTAGCACTGATACCCTTAGAAGCGTCGCTCAATACAAAGTTCCTTCGTAGTATCTCCTGTCCAGGTAAAAATCTGACCTCGCGCGAACGCGTATTGTACCTCCTAGCACTTTTCTTGTAAGCCAGGTGCAAGTTACCCTTCACCGCGCTCCTTACCAACCGCAGCATTTCACTCCTGGGCAATATCTCGACATCACTGTCCTCCAAAGCATTGAGTTTCTCCTCTTGGTCGTACGCACTGGCGTGTGTAACCATGTTAAGCCCGATCAAGAAAAATTACGGGAGTACCTCGTTGCCGTATGCAACGCAGATCTTAGGGAACTCTCCACCGCAGACAAATCTCGATCTCAATTTCCTTGGTCCTCAGCCACGTACGCTCTAATCGCGGACGGAATCGAACGATTAACCCTTTCGGGCGCATTTGCTTGTGGGGAGGAAACTGCGTTTCGAATGTGCCTACAACCGTATCTATTGAGAAAAGCCAAAAAATCCTTTTGCAATAAATTGCTTCCTGTTGTCCGAATTTACCGTTTGAGCTACCCCGAATTTGTGTAAGACTTCGGCCTCTCGGAATCCAATGACGTGTTCAGAAGTCGCGATGCGCAAAGCACGAAGCAAAACAAATTTAGTAAAATGGTCGAGCGCTAAAAGATGTAGGTATTGCCGGCCTTCGAATGAGGCAACGGGTCTAGGAAATCAATATATATCTTCTGCCATGGGCGAACAGTAACCGTCTCGGCTCCCATGGGTGGTCTTAAGACCTTGTCCGGCACCTTCACCTCCTTGCAAACCACACAGTTGCCAATAACATCGCGAACCTGTGCTGCCATCTTGGGCCAATAAAAATACTGTCGCAAGCAATTTTCTTTCCCATACCGCAATGGGATTTGGTCATAGGCTCGTTCACTATCAGGTCCGTGGTAAGGCCGGAGAGAACCCATAGCTTCCATGTAAAAACCTCATGCACAGGATTCCCATCGGACAGCAAAGTTCTCTTGTACACAAACCCATCAACGACCTTGGGGTCAGGTAACCTCTCGGAGTGCCCAGAAATGTGTTCCCTGAGCTGCGAATACTCTTCACCTTGGAATTCCGGAGATTTCATATCAATGATTGGTATTTCATCAACGTACATGTTGATCTCATCTATATAGAGACGAGATAGAGTATCAGCAACAATGTTTTGGCTACCCTTCCGATGTTCAACATGGAACTGGTAGCTCTGAAGCTGCAGACTCCACGTCACTAGTCTCCCGCTCAAGTCCCTCTGACCCCACACTGTACATAAAACCTTCGCGTAAAGTCCGGGTGTGTAAGAATCGGCGCATTAGTCAAAGCCGATTTTAATTTCTCAAAAGCCTCAACAGCTTCAGAGTCAAAATCGAAAGTCCTCGATTTCTTCAGTGCCCGCGTTATCGGAGCAGAGAGATACGTAGTTCTGTATAAAACGTCGGAGCCAAGAACTAAGGCCGAGGAATCTTCGGACGTCTTGGATACATTTCGGTATGGGAATCTTAGTTATCCCCTCGATCTGGTCAGGATCAGCACTAAGATTGTCCCCACCTACTATGTAGACGAGATATCTTTAGTCCCTTTGACAAAACTTCGATTTACGCAAGTTAATAGTAAGGCTTGCGGCAGGGACATATGAGCAAATAATTCAGAGGACACCAACAGCAAATCGTCTAAGTATACGAAAACCCGTTGTCGCAGTTCCGGAACTATCACCTTAACCATCAATCTGCATAGCCGTTGGCCTGCATTACACAGACCAAACTGCATGACTGTGGACTGGTAATGTGGCTGTCCAGGAACTGTGCATGCGGTTTTCGGTCTACTATCCTCAGTAAGAGTAATTTGCCAGAAGGCGTCCTTGAGATCTATGCTCGAAATGTAGTACGTGTCCTGTAATCTACCCAAAAGAGAGTCGATGTATGGGAGCGGATATGCATCCTGACCGTCTTCTCGTTGAGCTTACGAGCGTCCAAGCAAAGCCTGTTCCCCTC
This sequence comes from Stomoxys calcitrans, assembly GCF_963082655.1. Taxonomy (NCBI): domain Eukaryota; kingdom Metazoa; phylum Arthropoda; class Insecta; order Diptera; family Muscidae; genus Stomoxys; species Stomoxys calcitrans. The sequence goes on along the minus strand of NC_081552.1, from coordinate 118,549,959 downwards.
GGCGAACAAGTGTCACGGGAGAATTCCAGGGTCTATCGCTGACCTCAATAACTCCTAAGCTCAACATTGACCGTATGTTAATATGATGATGTCTGCATACATGAACTTCTTAACAGTCGGGGATATCAGGTAATGGCGTTGCTTCACTCGCATAGCATCAGAGGTGTGAATCCGGTGCACCTCCATCGAAGTCTTTCCAAATCCATGTCTCTCAAAGTCGAGAAAGTGGGACTTCGCCTCTTCAAGGGCCTCGATCTGCCCCTTGGAGAGATCGTGCGTATATGGGACAGTTCGAGTATCGCCATTGATAATACTACAAATGAGTCCCAGAGCCACGGAAAAGACTATCCAGAAATCTACCCCACAATACATCTCGCTCTTCAAAGACGATACAAGGTACACCTCGAATGGATGAGATTGGTTGCCCTAAGTGATGACAACAGAAACCTTCCCAGTACACGCAGCCGCTCGCCGTCCCAACACTACACTTGTACATAGCAAGCACCTTCAAATCTAATCTTCTAACTAGCTCATCATGATTCCTTCCCTAGACCATCACAATGGCACCGCTGTCAAACAAAGCTAAAATCTTAGTCTTATTTACCAGCTCGGGAGCCGTTCATGAAATGGTCTCATCAGGTTAGGTTTGGCAAAAGCCCTGGTTTCACCCGGTAAATTCGTGGGGTCGAGTCCACTGGAGCAGCCGAGCCCTCAACATGCTTCCCAGAGTCGTCGTTATCATTCTCTATTCACTTGTCCGGCCTGAACGTTCGTCCTCTCATTTCCCTGCTGGCACCTGTCGCATAGAGGAGCAGTAACTCCGGGGGCTCCGCATCGAAAACAAAACAGTGCCCTACGTCCTGCAGTAGATTTATGGAAAGTGAGGCCCGAAAGGCCACAATTCCAACACTTGGTGGGCTCTCCAGAAGTCCCCCTAGCGCCCTGTCTGACACGAATATCCTCAACTCGTTCTGCAAGCTCACCGACCTCGCTTTCATAAATCTAACTAACATTGTGACTGGTAGAATTAAATCTAGATCTTTGCTGAAATTCACGTTTCAGCAACTCCTCAGTCTTTCAACTTTATGACCTAAGATGCTCTACAAAATAAATTTGGGTACCGAAAATCATATGGGCAATCTTAGACCTCAAACCGGCCTTGATTATATCCACGACCTCATAATAATGCAGCGGCTTACTAAACTTGTTCCTAAGGTCCGTGATGCTGTCAATGTAATCGGCAGACCTATCGTTCCTTCCCTGATTCTTATCCATTATCTGTCTGAGGACCTCCACATTCGTTTGGTACCTCTGGAATTCGCTAACAATGTCGGCCTTCAGATTTCCGAAAGTTAAGTCCGGGTATAAATGAATACTGTCCCAATACCACTTTTTGGGCCTACCCTTTAAAAGGTGATGGAATCCATCCACCAATTCCTGGTCAGGAACTCGATAACTCCTCTGATGGTGTGTTAGATGTTTCATCGAACTTGATCCCCCATTTGCCAATAAATAGAAATTTCGAACGGTAAACATTGTCATTAAAGTAGAAGCTGGCACATGAGCATGAGTCTGTCCCTGAGCTGAGTGTCCAGGTGATTCGTATCGATTTCGACGTCCGAAATTAACCTCACGATCCGAGGAATAAGAAAGCAAGACCTTCACGGTCTCCGCAACAATGGATCGCATTATAGATGCCCGAGTTGCACCTACAGCAGCATCTATAACCTCAAACATCTCCGTGCTGTTTAGTCTGACCCTCTGATCCCCGTTACTACCACGTTCGGTAATGGGTATATATTTCGGTCGAGTGACCGTGCCATCTCCACCACCGTCTCCCTGAGGAATACCACCATCCTGGTTCCCAGCTCGGTTAAAAGGGTCAAAATATTAACCTGGCCATCACCTCCCCAAGATCATCGTCCTTGCCACCTGCAGCAGGGGGAATTCGGTGTGTACTTCGATCTGAATCAGTATCCTTCTCGCGTCTCCAGAAAACCGGGTTCGATCTGGCATCCTGAGTCAACTATCTCACACAGAATCAAAGACGAAAACGATAGAACCGAAAATCATGGTAAGAACAAAAAACCAATGAGTGTGACCGATAAATGGATCGGTGTAGAAATGCAGACTCAAAAAAAAAATCCTGCTGGCCTGTGCGTACGGTCAGCCTGACTACAAAGTAACCTCTAAAAAAAATTTTAAGTTAGGAATTCCGTCCTACTTATAAAATCTCTAATTGTTTTTAATACCACTCCCCTAAGTTGGTTCATTTCAGGTATTGTGTCCCCACCTAAGTGTCGGTATCTGTTAGACGCGAAAGCCGGGCAATGACAAAGTAAATGCTCCAACGTCTCATTATCTAACCGCAGGCTCTACACATGCCACCACTTGCCACACCGATTTTACATAAGCTCGTAGTACCATGTGCCCCGTTATGATACTAATAGCTATACTGACCTCCTTCTTAATTCCTTTCAGTAATAGCCTCGTATTCTCACGATCGGGATCCCCCATATGATTTTCGCCGTCCCACCGACCACAATGTTGCATGCGCATTCGTCGCCCACTCCCTTAACTCGGGCTGCGTCGACACGAAAGCTTCGGGTTAACCAAGTTTATTGACGGCAGTGCCCTGGCCTTCACCGCCAAATCGTCTGCCCTTTTATTCCCCTTTATTCCGTTATGACCTGGCACCCAAATGACGCAGATTTTCCCATCCTCAGAGAAGGCGTTAATCTGCTTCTTACACTGCAAGACTGTTCGAGACCTTACCATCCTGGTTGTTATTGCCCTTATGGCAATTTTACTGTCGGTAAAGATGTTCACACTCGACGTCCTCGCGTTAGCACCACACTACTTTACGCATTCCGTGATCGCCAGGATCTCCGCCAGCAAGACCGTATTATGGTCAGGCAGTCTAAAACAGATCGCAGTCCCTGGGTTCTCAATGTAGATCCCCAGGCCCACTCTGTCCTCTAGCTTTGATCCGTCCGTGTAACATGATCTTCCAGACGGCAATACTAGGGTTCCGTCAATCCAAGACTGTGCCGATGGCATCAGTGCCTCGCACTCGACCTCAAGGTTCATCTCAGGTATCCGATCGGAAACCTCTTCCCTTTCTTCCAGGTTTCATATCGTCGCCACGATTATACCGCGATGGTATGAGCTCCTCCCATCCTCAATACATCCTCCCGTCGCCTTAAGTCTCATAGCCGCAGTGGCTGTCTCACACTTGATCTGTATGTCAATGGGTCGGATATCTAGAATAGTCTCCAGTGCTCTAGTGGGCGCCGCCTATGCCAAGAAAACATGTTCTCTGAACCTGTTGTATGGTCCTTATGTTGCACTTTCTCTCTATAGCAGTCCACCAAACTCCTGAGGCGTAAGTAAGTATTGGTCTAATCACGCTCCTGTAGAGCCAGTGCACTGTCCTCGAATTCAAGCCCCATTTCGAGCCTACGGGCCGTCTATACAGTCCCCAACATCTGTGAGCCTTTTCAGTACGCACCTGAATGTGACATTTCCGATTTAGTTTCCTGTACAGGATCATACCTAAGTATTTGACGTTGCAAGATATCGAAATCGTCTTATTGAGGAAACGTGGTGCGTCAAATTGGCCCACCTTCGTCTTCCTCGTGAACAACCATATTTTAGTCTTCTCTAGGTTAACATTGAGACCGCTGGGTCTAGCCCAGTCATATGGACAACCTGGTGCAGGACAGTCTCCACCGACCTTCCCTTGACATAGGCATGCTATTTGTATTTGAGCAGTTCGCTGGATGTCATACTCTTTATCATGTTGTCCACAATACGTTCCATGGTTTTGAGTAGAAAGGACGTAAGGCGTATGGGTCTGTAGGCCTTTGGTGTCGCATAACTTGCCTTGCCGGGCTTGGGTATAAACACCACCTTTGCCTCCTGCCAGGCTTTCGGAGTATATGCAAGTCCTAGGCACGCTGTGAAAATATTGGCCAGATGAGGCGTCAGATAGTCTGCGTCTTTCTGTAGTAACGCCGGAAGTATTCCATTAGGTCCGGGTGACTTCAATGGTTTGAAGCGTCTCAAGGATTCCTTCACCATAAATTCCGTTATTATAAACCTTCGATCAACGTCATTATTCCAAGATTCCGGTGTCTCCGTGAGTCCATTCGTATCCTGTGGAAAATGGGATTTCATCAAAAGCCTCAACATTTCCTTCGTTGTCTCTGCTCTCACTCCCATGTCGTCTGGTAAAGTTTCAGTTTGGAAAAAACTGAAAACTTTTGAGAAAAACTTTTTTATCTTGGCGGCGTCAGTAACGCTATCGACCTGTTCGCAGAAAAGCTTCCAGGAGGCACGTTTTGCCTCACACATCCAAATAAACTTTTTTTGCGACGCGCTCTGTTAAAAAGTCTGCGGACCTCTTTCCCAATATTGCGAATTTTCAGGTCATCCAGGGCGTTGCTTGGGCTGATTTCCTTTCCCGAAGAGGACAACTATCTTCGACGGACCCCACCAGTGCAGTCGTAATCCTGTTGACATTTTCGTCAATGTCTTCTATGCTTGGACAATCTAAATTATCTTGCCCAAGTCTTCTTCTGAGTAGCCTTCCGAATTTCGTCCAGTTGGTTTTCAACTTATTCCGGAGGCTTATCGGATTCGGCGCTGGCCGTGCTATTCTAAACCTAATGTAGCGATTGTCAGAGAAAGAGTGTTTCATGGAGACCCTCCAATCCTGAACCTCATCGATTAGATTTTCCGAACATATCGTCACATCTAATACCTCCTCCCTAATTCTATTAACAAAGGTAGCGGTGTTACCAATATTAAGTGTTATTAGGTCGTTAGTATTCAAGAACTCCGCCAGGGCTTGGCCCCGCTTATTAGTGTTGGTACTACCCCACGAAATGAGGTGAGAGTTCGCATCGCATCCTATTAGTACCTCGTTTCCTGTCTGTTTTGCTTTCCTCACCAGCCGTTGCAGCTCCGACGTGGGTGGCGGTGTCGGAGAGTCGAAAGGCATATAAAGTGATGCCAGGTATGCTCCACCGTCTCCCTGTCTCACCACTGTTGCATCCGTTGACAACTCTGGGGTAAATATATAATTAATATGACAAACAACGCAGGTCCTCGGCCGAGTACCAGTGTAAGCATAGAATAATTGATAGTTGCTATGGTTCAGTTCAGAAACATTGTTCCGGGTCGTTCATGACTCCTGAATTAAAGCAATATGAATCTTACCCTTGTTGATTTTCTCCATCAGAGGGTGTGTAGCAGTCTCGCTCCGGTGGAGCTTTATCGGGATTACCTCAATCATTGGTCCTCCAGTAAATGGGTATCTTGGGAGTTGGTGATGATCTCAACGTCTGCTTCCTGTTCTTTAGACTGCATTGACTTTCCTGTGATTGAACTGCCTGATGTCATCGTTTTAGGTTCTTTGCCTAGTCTAGTCTTTCAACTTTTTATAAAGTCGGTAATGGTTCCATCGTCGGGTCCCTGTTCGTTAAGCTTTATTGGGTTTCCATTCAATATACTGCCTAGTGTTTCAATACTAGGATCTTTGCTTATCTTAGCTTTCCAAATCTTAAGTAAATGCGCTTCTTGGGTGTAGGTGATGGTACCATCATCGGCTCCCTGTTGGTTGGGTTGCATTGAGTCTCCTGTCGCTTCGCTGCCTAATGTTTCAATATTAGGTTCTTTACCTATCCCAGTATTCCGAATCTTTAAGTCGGTGATGGGTCCGTCGTCGGATTCCTGTTTATTAGGCTGTGTTGGGTTTCTCGCCACTGCACTGACTGATATCTTAGTATTAGGATCATTGCCTCTCCTAGTCTTTCCAATATTGAGAGGGGCCGTGATTGTCTTGTTGTCGGCCCCCTGTTTGTTGGGCGGTGTTGAGTCACCTGCCAATGCATGGGCTGCTGTTGCAAAATGAAAATTTCTGCCTATCCTAGTCTTCCCAATCTTGAAAAAGACAGCCTTGCTCCCGTAGTGCGCCATGCCTTTAGTCTTAGCCATATTTGTCACGGAGACTTGATCAATGCCACCCACAAAGAGAGTTCCTTCCTCCTTCTCCTTCCTGTGGAAGACCTCCCATCTCTCTTCGACCAAACCTTCGTTTTGCTTGCCCAAGAATCCCAGCATGAGTTCCGTCGCAAATTTACTACCCCATCCCTTGATGAAGACCGTAGCATTTGTGAGCTAGGGGATATCCATCTTTCTCACCAGGTCGAGCTTTGCGCCCTCCCAGGGAGCGTGAATACCTCTTACGAGCTGTATGACGGTATCAATACATTCCGCCGACGCAAAACGCAGTGTAAAGATGTCCCCTCTAAACTCGCAGCTCATCATTTGTATGGGTGGACCCTCTACAGAGTTTCACACATGTTCGAAAGTCCGCCACTTGGGACCGATGATCTGGTAGTCAAGTACTCTGGGAAAACCAAGCCAGCCATCCCGCAATGGAGACTCCAGACAGTGTCCTGCGGAGGTAGACAAAGTTGGAACAGGAACGAAGGAAGCGCGCATGGCCCCTGAGTCTTCATTGAGATTTGGGACTTCCAAAAGGAGGCCACAGCCATCACGGAAGGGGAAGATGGTCGCTGAGATTGGTAAGGAGCCGCCCTCTTACGCCAGAGTGGCAAGGAAGCACAACAGAGATGAGCTTACTTATGCAGTCATCAATATCGGCTGTACATCCGGTAGCTATGGTTTTCCCAGAGTACTTGAAAGCGGGGAGCTCTTTTTGTTCTTCAGTATTTTAGCATTCTTTTTCCAGCTTCCGTAGAAGTGCATGGAATGTCAGTTCTATCCCTTCCAGCATCCTGCACTTTCGCCCGAGTACGCTGCCGGTACATACTCCTCTGTCTCCTTCGTCGTGCACCGGATCGCTTTCTCGGTCTGTTTGTAGCTTAGCAAAGCCATCGCTCAATTCTGCCGTCATCCCGATGCTCTCATCTCTGAATCCGAGTCAGAAACACCACCTTTACTTAAAGGCTGGGGACGAACTGTGCATCCCTCTGGTTTATCCGTCTCTTCCTCATTTATTAGTCTGACGACTAGTTGTGCGCTTGAAGCATTATTCTCGTTTACAAGTGCCAAGGCACCCACACCCATAGGAGGGGAGGACAACACGCTACGGTCTGAATCCACCACCGCAGATGTTGAGTCTTTGGAGTCCATTTCTAGCCTACGCCAAAAGGCTTAAAAATTTTTTTTTTCGTAATAAGTAGTACCTATTCCGAGATACGGATATATATATATTCATTTTTTTTCTGTGAGGAGCGAAATAAAAACACATTCGCTTCACTCAACGGCTACCGCAAATAAGTAGATCAATAAATCATTGTGACGTAAAGTAATTGTAAAAGAACTGTGTTTTAATTGGAAGTAAAACGTCTAATGTAAAAACGTAACAATATCTTAAATTTAATAAAAAGTTGGCTTTGGTTTAAGTATTTTTATACCCTACATCACAGGATGTACTAATTTCGTCATTCAAATACAAAATACAAATACAAATACATTCTTGATCGTCATGACATTTTAAGTCGATCTAGCCATGTCCGTCCGTTTGTCTATTGAAAGCACGCTAAGTTTTAAAGGAGTAAAGCTAGGTGCTTGAAATTTTGCAAAAATACTTTTTATTAGTGTAGGTCGGCTGGGATTGTAAGTGGGTCAAATCGGTACATGTTTGATAAAGCTGACATATAACCCGATTTTGGGTCTTGACTTCTTGAGCCCCTAGAGGGTGCAATTCTTATCCAATTTGGCTGAAATTTTGTACGGCTTCTCAACTGACCTTCAACATACGGGTCCAATATGGTCTGAATCGACCTATAGCTTAATACATCTGTACTAAGTATGGCGCAAATCGGTACATAACCTGATATATAAACCGATCTGGGTTCTTGACTTCTTGAGCCTCTAGAAATTTTGTACAACGGCTTCTCCCCTGACCTTCAACATACGTGTCCACTATGATCTGGATCGATCTATAACTTAATAAAGCTCCCGTATAAACCGGTCTCCCGATTTTACTTCTTGGGCCCCTACAAGGCGCAATTCTTATCCGTATGGACTGAAATGTTGTATTACACTATGACGTTTACAATGTCCAGCAGTCAATTCATTTATGGCCCAATCGGACTATAACTTGATATAGCTCCAATAGCATAACAGTTCTTAATCATTATTCTTTGTTTGCCTAAAAAGAGATACCGCGCAAAGAACTCGATAAATGCGATGCATGGTGGAGGGTATATAAGATTCGGCCCGGCCGAACTTAGCACGCTCTTACTTGTATAGTCTTTAAAATAAAGTTGAAATAATTTCCGAATATCAATACTATTTTGACTCTTAATCAAAGTCGTTTGGTCTCCTTTAGTTTTTCAGTAATTTGTTTTATTTTTCAGTTAATGTACTGCAATATAACGCACCTCAAATTTAGCTCAAAGATATCCATTCTTATGTCAAGGACGAAATTTTGAAGACTTAATATATTATTTTCAATTTCTATAAATCTTTGTGTTGAAGCACAAAAATTGAGAACACTAGGAGCATTTACTTCATTTACTTTAGGACAAAATCGCTTCGTCAATATTACGAAAAAAAAAGCTTTTACACGAGTCAGTCTTATCTGACAACTCGTATTGTTCTCAGCAACGTATCAGCAAACGGCAATATGCGAGTTGTAAAGCCAAATAAGTGGATTGTAAAATCAGTGTAATTGTAAAAGAACTATGTTTCAATTAGAAGTCTACAGTAAAAACGTTATAAATATATAAAAGCGATTGGAAAGTGAATTTATAAACATATTACTGTTTCTAATAATTCTCTTTTTGACAAATAAAATTATACGCAATTGTGTAATAAAAGAAATTATCTCATTACATAAAGCAGAAAAAGGCATCTTCAATGTTAAGGTAAGGTAATTGTAGAAATTGCAACAACATTATTTTCAAACCGAATGGTGTTCTTTTATGGATATGGATTCCTTTTTTTCCTTAAACCATTTCTATTTTTGAATTGAATAAGGGACTAATATCGTTAATTTAAGTCTGCATATCCTTGGGCTTCAAGTGCAAAAAATTTTGATTTTAGTATTCTTTTCTTGGTGTTAAGGATTCAAGCATTTTTTAATTTAAGCTGCCATGTACTTGGTTCACATCCACACTACGTCTCTCTTATGCTATGACGCTACCCTTATTTATAAGTTGCATACCTTCGGCTCGAAATTATTACCAAAATCCTAAAATCAAGGACAAAATCTTTAAGTTTGAGTAACCTTGCAAAATATACAGTGCGACTATCCTCCCGTAGTGACATAAGGCCAAAGCAAGATCGGAAATGCAACCACTCCATACACCTGTTTCCGCTCACTGATCGATCATGGAGGCTGTTCTGGTAAACCGAACTTAACTACGGTCGGGGGTTCTTTTCAATGCCGGCACAGACCAGAAGCGTGCGGAGGATACACTCCGGAATGTGCCTCTCAGATGACGATGAAAGGACGAACACATTCACTGAGGTGGCAGCCCTTGCCGATGAAGGACTCCATCGGGTCACTCCGGCACTTACAACCGGGTGCCATGTTATTGACATCGTATACTCCCCATCCCATTGTATTAACTATAACATAATATACCAATGTGGTATACTTACTTATGATAAGCCTTCCTTAAGTAATTGAGATAATAATGCTTATTGTTTTCGAGTTTGTTTTTGTTATAATAAAACCACAAATTTTTCATTTTACTTTGAATCCAACAAATTGAACGTTACATAAAATTCCTAAAATTAATAATTATATGATTTTTTGTTCTTTGTTTGTTTTATCGGTTGCTTCGTGAAGATTTTGTTTGTAAATTTTATGATTCATTTAATATTTTTATTGTGTTTTTCTTTAATTTGTTCACCCTTTTGCATAATTTTTTGTTGAATACCATTTATGTATGTGTGTAAGTATGTATGTAAATGTCTGAATTCGCTTATATTTTTTATTTTTATATTGTTAATGCTAATTGTATATTGATATCGACTTTTTTTTCTTTATTAGTCATATATATGTGTAAATGTAACGTGTATGAATTAACTATTCCAGTATTGTAATTTTTGTATTATTGTGGGAAGCTTCATCTTCTTCTCGTTCTCGGCTGTGGTTACGCATGGGCGTATTGTTTATACTGTTACTTTCTTTTGAATTTATACGGAAATCTTCCATTTATCAGAATATAGATACGATTAATAACCAATCCTATACACCACAAACAATACAACAATATATTGTACAGCACGCAGATGAAGATGAGCGATAATAAATTAATAAAGATAAAAAACAAAACAAATATTAAATTAAAGAATATAGTTGGAAAACACTACAAGTGTGATTGGTTTTTAAATTGAGTTACGGTTTTGGTTGTATTCTTAGTTAATAATAATAATAATAATTTTTCCTACTACTTTGTGTTTTTTTATTGTTTTTTTGTGATTCAATCTAAGATTTTATTCGCCTAAAACGTGAATGAGTGAGTCGGTGAGTGAGTGAAACTGTGTGAAAACGGTGTTGGAAAGTACCAGAAATAGGGTGTCATAACAGGGACTGTGGCAGAGAGAAACGAAAATTAAAAGATTTTTTAAAACCAAAAATCAGTCTCAAATTTTTAAACAAAACATACATATGTTTTCTTTTTATTCGAGGGTCTTAGTTAAAAGTTTAACAAAACCACTTGTTTGTATTTGATCACCATGTTTTGCTTGCCTTGAAGCATTTATTTCTCCTTGGTCTACTTAAAATTAAATTTTTTAATGCCTAACAAATGAAATTTTGTAAAAATTTCCACAAAATGTATGTTTCGAACATAAAAAAATCATTATTTATTGCTTTTAGTTCTTTAACCCAAAATCTTTTTGTTTTGTTTGGCACAAATTTACTCATTATTACTTTCAAGTAAAAAGTCACACACACATATGTGATGCTTAATATTTTGTTCTTGTTGCTAATATCTTAGGTTTTGTCTCTAAATACAAATGTGTGAATGTTTGTATGTGTGTTGGATGTATTAAAATATTTTTGTTTTAGTCAAATAATATCGAATAATAATTATATTTATAAAATGTGTAATTTTTTCAATAATACATAAATCGCAGTCTCTTAAAAAATTAACACAATATTGTTTTTTTTTCTCTATTTTCTATTTATTATAATATGTTTACTCTTCTTTATAAATATAATATTGTGTATTTTATTTGTTGTTCTGTTTAAGCTCATTGCAGATACAATTACATGTTGTGTTTATATCCTAACCTTTATGGTGTGAAACAAATCTGTCTTAATATTACAATTAAAAAAATAAAATCCCAACGATTTCTTAAAACAATATAATTCTCCAAGAGATAAGACCTCTTTTACTATTGTAACGCAAATTCGAAAAATTACCAACCTCTTGATCCCTTTTAAAACGCTACCTTCCCTAATTGACCGTTCACATATCAGCTGGCGACTTGTTGCAAATTGCAAATTTTACCCATGAACATTCCACCAAGCGTCTTTTTTATAGCCGAGTCAGAACGGTGGGCCGCAGTGCGACACCTCTTTGGAGAGAAGTTTTTACATGACATAGTACCTCAAAAATGTTGCCAGCATTTGCAGGAGAAAACCACCGCTGAAAATTTATTTTGATGGTCTCGCCAGGATTCGAAGTCTGGCGTTCAGCGTCATAGACGGACATGCCAACCTCTGCACTACAGTGGCCCCCGACTTGTGACTTGTTAGCGACTACATAAAACACATAATTGATTGCACCAAATTGCTTTATGCGCAAGTAAACCAATTGAGGAACATGGCAAATGAGAGTATTAAACCCCGTTTACACTGCTCTTTAAATCCGGATAACGAGAGCCCTAAATCCGGATTTAATGAGCAGTGTAAACCGAGTTTAAACTTTGTAAAATTTCTATTTTGAAAAATGTTGCCGTTAATATAAATAGGTTTGGTATTGCCATATTTTAAGAATATATATTTAAATTGGAATGTGTGTAGTATTCAATTGCCTGTTATCTTATGAGAAAGCTTTGCTACACAAAAAATGAAGCATACTTTTAGGGAAACTCTAGCAACCAATACACATCCCCAATAAACATAGGTCAGCCATTTTTTTCAAATGACATCCTTTAATTTCAACCAATTATATCAACAAACCTTCAGGTTTAATAGAACAAAATGTGAATCCTTTTTGACATATTGCAAAAACTAAATTCAATATTCAACATTCATTTCGCTTTTAATAAAACTTAAAATTCATTACACTCTTAACTTAAACCTTTACCAAAGCACCACTCATGGGTTAGCATTTTATATGGCCAAGTATTGAGAAAGTGTAGAAAATCGACTGCAATAGCAACATCAACAGTGGAATGTGAATTTTGTAATCATTTTGGGATGGTGTTGAATTCTTATTGTTAAGTTTATCGGTTGGCGTTTGTATACCACACACCACCACTGTAGTATAATCCTAACTATGTTTTAATCAAATACCTACAACTACATTGTCTAATCCTGCAGGGAGGTCCTGGTCAATGTTGCTCTATAGGTATTTGGTAGAAAAATCTAACATGATAAATTTTCATACTTTTGAGAATAGCCTATAGACAACTTCAAAAAAATGCTAGTTACAATTTTCTATAAACCGACATTTGGACAAACATTTCTATAAGACTATAAATTGAGAGAAGTTTTAAATGAAATCTATATTGATGATGTTGAATATTACGCAAATCCGTAATAGTTTTCAAGAAAATAAAATTTTTAATATCACAGCTCAACTAAATTTTTTAGAAAAATGTTTACAAAATCATATTTGAAGAAAATCATATTAGAACAAATGAAATTCGCCAAGGTTTTGGCACTTCCCAGTTGCTATTTAACGTTGTCTTCGACAATATTTCACATGAAGGTTCGGTAGACAACATATTTCACATATTGGCCGGTACGCAGGTCTAACCAAGTTGTATGCATTTACACGTAGGGGCAGTTGTCAAACAACAAAATATCGAGTGCACTATCTGCCAAAATCAGTGATTAGTGCAACACTGATTTTGAGGACGGTATTAGTTCGCGCCATGTCTGGTTGTTTGGGTGAGATGTGGTTCTAAACTATAATCGGCGTTGCCGTTTTGGGATTTTTCTACAAAAAATTGGTGGGACTTACTTTCAATTTTAAGGGTTTGGTCGGTTTGAGCGAAATAACATTTGTATAACCACCACCATAGGATTGGAGGTACAATCATTAAGTCATTCTGTTAACAATATACCGAAATAAGATTTGTGTTATATCTTAGCCCCAGATTATAGGTCTTAGACCCATAAAAATCAAATTTATTGCTTAAATTCGACACAGTGTACAGTGTTTTGCTTTTTGGAGTCGTTGCCGTTAAGCTTAGACCGGTCGAAGGCCTTTCTCCCAAAATTGGAATATTTATTATCCGATTTTGCTGAAATTTGGAACAGTGATCTATGTTTAACCCCAAGACATCCTCCTCGAATATTGTACAGATAGAACCATATTTGAATATAGCTGCCGTAAGTATCGATATCCCGATTTACGGTCAGAACACTTAAAAGACTCACAGGAATTGAGGCGAATTTGGTCCAGAATAGATCATATTTCCATATAGCTACTATGGGTTAATAAATGGTACATATTTCATCGGATTTTGGCGACATGTTTCATCCGGCCGAACTTAATTTTTGTTTTTACTTGTTTTCTGTTACATTATATATTGTATTAAATATATAATAAATGTGACAAAAAGATTGGATGTTTTTTGATTTAGTTTACAATTTTGTTCAGCTGGAAGGGAACTTAGTCGGAATTATTTTTTGTAATGCCAACGCTGACTATAATGCACAAACACAACCAAATCTCGTTGATAAATAGTGCACTCAGCTGGGTTAATATGTCTTGGCTATCACGAAGTTTTTGCTAGAAAACTCATGGCGACAAACAACAATACGTATAACAAATATTTGCCAAAACTCATTCAAAATCTAAGCAATTGAGTACACTTTTTATCGATCGTTTGCCTGGCAGTTTATTTTGTAATAATTCAGCTTCTGTAGCTCTGCACTATGGCTAAATAATGCCATCATAATGGCAAATGTTTCCTAAACACATAAAATTAAACCACGTTAACACCAGAGCCCACATCCATTTGATTTGAGCTAATCTCCACCGTTAACAATATGATTCAAGTTATTTGCATTTGCCAACAGGGATGTTTTTGACAACGTTTTTTATAAATTTGGTAAAGCGATTCGATTAGGTTTATAATTTCAATAAGAAATGGTCATCAAATAAGTTGATATGTATGGGAAACCTCGTTGCAAAACACGAAATTTTTTGTAAATCTCGTCGCAAATCAAGATTTGCTCCAAGTGTAAACATGCTATTAGGGTACTTTCATCAGATTATCGTTAGTTTGTCTCTTAACGACGCAGTAAATGTACTACCAGACGACATGTGTTTTCAATTTTGACAAATTTTACATCTCAGATATTGCTACAAAACGTGTTACATATGAAACATTGATAGTAAAAAACGTATATTGGCACTAATTGCTAGTTATTGTGATTAGACGGAGCTCTTTTTGCATCGGAAACATAAAAAATATAGTAAGTTAAATATATATGTAACATACATGTCGATTAGAGCGTACTCCATTCCTGTCTGAGCCATGTGCAAAATCCGATGAACAAAGAAAATTACACCACATAGTATAGTAAAATTGCAAAATTTTGCCCATGAACATACCACTAAGGAATAGGGGCAAACATCTCACATATCAATGAGTGCAGGGGCCTCCTTTTTATATCCGAGTCTGAACGGCGTGCCACAGTGCGACACCTCTTTGGAGAGTAGTTGTACATGGCATTGTATCTCACAAATGTTGCCAGCGTCATGGGCGGGCATGCTAACCTCTGCGCTACGGTGGCCTCCACATAATATAGTACCTTTAGTAATCAGTAGACATCGGAATTTTATGGAAATTAATATAATACATATGTATATCGGGTTTTCCAATAAAGTCTTGATATATATATGTTTTTTTAATGAAAAGCAAACCACTTGAGACATTTCAAAAACATTATTATCGGGTTGAAATATAATGAAAATATTTATGAATGGAACTCGACTTCGTTCAAATGGCCACCGCGGGCACGATTGCATCTTTCAATACGTTGGACTCAATTTTCGATGACTTGGCCACACATTTTTATTTGCTATTTCCCTTTTAAAGTTGGCTCTGAGCTTTTCCAGCTTTGCCGGCTTGTTGGCATAGAACAATGACTTTACCATGATGAATAAAGTAACAATGCAATGATTAGTGTAAGATTGCGTTGAAATATTAAATTCAAAATTGTGAAGTACCTATTGGATAACCCTTTTGGCATTTGTATATTTTACCATTTAAACCTTATACCAGAAAATATGCATACGGAACCGAACCTCCTAAGTATTCAAATGAATACAAAATCCATTTTTTTGCAAGATTCCTCCTCTTTTATCAAACCACACATGTTTGAATATATTGCATTTTAATCCGATGTCTACGCCATTTCCAACTGCAGTTAAAAAAATAAGAATTGAATTTCAAATGGAATGCTTGATCTTCAATTGGTATCTTCGTTATTACAATTTAAAGTGGCGCATTAATCAGCAAAAATGGCATGTAAAGAAGTAAATGTCATTATGGCTCTATACACAGAAAAATGAAAAATCGGTTTAATTGCAACTGCTTTAAGCACGAAAATGTTTACATCAATTACCGTTTTCGAAAAAGGTAATTGAAAAGTTTATAATTACAAAAATTTTTATATTTTTCAAAAATTTTGTTGTTGGTTTAACTAGCTTAGACCAATGTGTTTTTATTTATAGCTTCTATTTCAAAACAAAACAACAAAAACACTTGAAAGAGTCAACATTTGTGATGTATTAAATGTATCAAGGGGCGGGCTGCAATGATCGCGATTTCGGCCTTTGCCAGGGGCCTCATCAGACTGCTACGCCACCAAAAGATTACATGCTTGCTATGGTAGAAGCATGCTCTTTAAAGTGTTTTTGTTGTTTTGTTTCGAAATAGAAGCAAAAAATAAAAACTCATTGGTCTAAGCTGGTTAAACCAACAATAAAATGAAATTTTGTGACCAATCAATCTTTGAAACGAAGTTTTCGATGATGCTAGTTTGAAGGAATGTTTATGAAAAAATCCGAAATGACAACGCCTTTAAGGTAGAACCAATTTTTAAAGTATGACCTAAGATCATGTTCTAAGTTTTAATTTAGAAAATATGATTCATTTATGAACATATTTGAATAATTTTTCGTGGATTATTTTCTTTGTAAGGACAAGGAGGGACACATGCTTTTCTAGCAATTCCACTCACTTTGGAATTGTTCTCATATAAAATTTGGCGGCTTATCGAACATCCGCTTATTACTTCGGCAAACGAAAAAAATTTAGGTAAGCGCTTAAAGGAGTTTGATAAATTTTCAACAGGCATTATAGTAGTATTTACATCGCTATGCCTTAGCTTTCTTAACTTTGTCCAAGTGATTAAATATTTTCAATGCATTTTAATAAAATCGGATAAAAAAAAAATTCCCCTTATCCGACTAATCATTATTTCATACACTTTTTTAATGAAGTACAAAATAAGAACAAAATTGTTGTGTATACTACCATCTGTTTCAGTGTTTATTAATATATAAAACATATTTAGTTCTAAGAAGCCACTTATTTTACGGTATTCATGTTTATTGTGTATTGTAGTCCTGTACTATGTATTGAATATTTAATAGGGTGCATTAATTAAATGTCAAAAAGACGTTTTGAGACCTTCAAATTCAAATAAAGCAACAAAAATATTCGAAAACAATTGTTCTACTATTTTATTGGCTACATGACATTTAGACACAATTTAGTTTTGTTTAATTTTTTGGGGGCATTAACATTCAAGAAATTACACAGAAATGCAAAAAAATTACCATTAAATAAAATGAATAATGTTCTTGTGGCAATGTTTATTTTGTTCATTTTGGTTTTAACATTTCTTGTTCTGCTGTTGTTAAACTAAACACTTTTGTTTTGGCACATTTAAATACATATAAATTTTTGTTCATTACTATATATGTAAACACATTACAGTACAATAGATGTAGATCTAGTCAGTAATAACTACTTGGAATTGTTTTATAAACAAATTCAAAGTTTAAATATGCAATTGTGGATTTTATTTAGGTTTGCTGTTACACTTAAGTACGTGTGATTTTTTTTTTTCTATTAAAAATATTCATATTTTCAATATACAAGTTGATCCCAATTGTTCAGTTTACTTTTTTTCATTTTAATAATTTTCAAAATTCTTGTGATAACAGTGTGTCCGTCTGTCTGTCTGCCGGTCTAAACTATTTGGTGCGCCTGTATAGGTTTGCTTAATAAAAAAAAATGATGTTTATCTGCTAAAAAGATCCTTTACGGCTGTTTCCACTTTTTATCCGCACAGATTAACTTCTAGAAAATATAACTAATATATTCCGTTCTTTGTCTCTATGCAGCTTGCCGATTTGAAACGATATTGTCTTCTCAACCACTTTTCAGAAAATGTTTAAGATATTAGTTTTAATTTAACTGATTTTTATTGTATTTTTTGTTTGCTTCTTTATTTCTATTTCTATTTGTTTTTTACTTTTTGTAAATATACATTTATTTCTTATTTATTTATTTATTTCTTAATATTACTTCATTTGTAATTGGTTTATGCCTTGGCTCTTAATATACGTTCACTATTTTTTACTATTATTTTGTGTTTTTGATCGGAAACCGTGTCAATAAATACATATTTATTTCGTAAATTGTTATGAGTTTCAGTAATGTTTTGCTGCAATCAAATAGAGAAAGTCACTTATTTTCACTCTCAAATTCATGGCTTTGATTAATGGACAACTTTCCTCAGAAGACTAGTTAAAGGTGCGTCCACCTACCTAAGACCTTATGGTTTAGATCGAGTGCCGCAACAAGCGGAAATCAAATCCAAGGAACAGCTGTCGTCGTTAAGGTAAGGACTTTTGCTTTTGGCTTGATTGCTCCGCCCAACTAAAGACACTCAAATCATTGTGTAGATAAATAATAACAATGCCAGTAAGTGACGAATTATTAATTAAGGCCATTTTATTACGTTTAAGAGAATATATAAAAAAAAAACATTATTTAAATAGAGCGTTACTACTTGCTAGCAGCAAAATTTCATTATGTCACAATGTGCAAAACATCAGTTCTCCTCCAATGAGAAATGTGCATTAAAGGCAACGACAATTGCGCAAAATTTGGTACCGGTATTAATATAACAATCATGTAAAATATCTAAAACCTGTCTAAAAGTATTGCAATAAGCTTTGAGTTATTTTTCACCAACAAAGCGATGCTGTAATAACTACTGAAAAATGCTATACATTAGATGCGCAAATAATTTTCTTTCATCGATAAAGATTTTGAAATTGACAAATGGTTGTTGGAGCTTGTGAGAATAGTTAAATGAAATAAATCTAAGTTGATGCCGCCAGCAGAATTTTGCACCCAATGATATGCTGTTTGCGTCGTTTGTATTTTCTAAATATGTATCAATTATTTCCTTCCTTTTTTTTTGCTGTAAATTTGATTTTTGTAAATTTTTCGGCAAAGAAGAAAAATAATATTAGGACCGACATCTATGGGCTTGACATTTGCTATCAAATTTTCAGAGAATTTATAATTCTTTTATGCTCTTTGTTTCTTTTCAACAAGCAACAAAATATTTTAGCTTATAAAGCACACTTTTGATTAAATAAAAAGCTTTTATTGAATAAACACGAGGAAGCGGTTAAGCGAACAATTGGTTTAAAATATAAGCACATATTTTTAAGGGTAACAGTAATTTCAACAGATCTGGGTATAGATCTTTAATAACCAACAACCATACCTGTACCGAACCACAAACAAAATTTTCACTTTACCTTTCGATTACAGTTTGACAAGCATTGTTGCTCGTTTTGCATTGCATTGTTGGTTATTGTTCTTTTAATGGTCCAATCATCTGTTTTCCCATTATAAGATCAGCTTACGTTGGCCATTAATACGGATTTAATGAGCAGTGTAAACGGGGTTTATAGTATTATACCTTACTAGTACAATGGTATGAATAATTGGTCAAATGAATGTATTGTTGTTTGTCGCTATGTGGTTTGATCCTTATCCATTCCAGAAATTCCATTCAGAAAACACTAACTGAAATTCATAGGTTCTATTTGTAGTTAAGATATTCCATTCGTAATTCAGAAATTTCTTTTAATATTCTGAAATTCAGATACTCTATTTGGAATTCAGAATATTTCAATTGAAATACAGAGTATATGGCAATTCCACTTGATGCTGTTGTTGTTGTAGCAGTGTATTGTACATAGAGGCGACAGCCCTTGCCGACGAAGGACTCCATCGGGTCAATCCGATACGTGCAACAGGCTAATAGTTAACATACATTGCAACTATAGCAAATGTACCGAATGCACGGAGCTAGCAGTGTCTCTTGGTATTCCGAACAAAACTGCTTTCACATGGGTGACCCAACAGTTTGAAATAACAAAAAAATCGGTACGAATTTTTCATGAGGACCAAATATTTAACTTATTGGAGTTATAGGGATGTGTAGTGTCATTAAAATGGATAGACAGCATGGGGTATTCAGAAATATCCTGAATTTCAAATGGATCATAGAAATGTTCTGTATTACAAATGGATCACCTGAATTTTAATTGGTTTTTTATTATATTGCACTAGAAAATGATCCAGTGATCCATCATTTACTTATTGTTTTATTAGAACATGACAAATATTTATTTAAGTAAGTATTGTTAGAGAGTAATTTTTTTTTTAATTTATTCCAGAAAGGCAATACCAAGGCGTATTTAATAAGGTGGCCGCATCAGCATAGCTGACGCCTTGTAAAAATATGAGCTTCAAAATAAATATTTTATTAATGTTTCTTCTGTAATGATTCTTCAACTTCAATCGCTATTAGCTTCACTCGGTGAACATAGATTTATTGTGTCGCCACCGAAAAAGATTCAAAAAGCGCTAAAGAACACAGACAAAATTCAAGGCAGTGCAATGCCAGACATTAGAATGAAGAAGATAACAAGCCAACATGCATGACAATAATGGGGGCAAGGCGGGCTGAATAAGTTCCCTCCAATCTGCCATTTCAAGTCAATAATGGAGAAAGGACTATGTGCCCGATAATAATTTAAACAGGAAGAAAGGTGTTCGTTTAGTCCTGAACCTACCCCTGCAATTTCAGGCAGTGCCACAATAGATGCTCAAGCGTCTATAATGCGTAAGTCCGCCATGAGTCCAGCGCGACGTCAAAGTCCTGACATTGCGATTGCTTGTCAGGAACCCTATCCGTAGTGAGAACGGTAGCTCCACCCCCCGAGGAGGGGTCCCCGGAACACGCCAAGTTACCTCATATTGGGGAATAGCACCAACTTTAT
Source organism: Stomoxys calcitrans (assembly GCF_963082655.1). Lineage (NCBI taxonomy): Eukaryota > Metazoa > Arthropoda > Insecta > Diptera > Muscidae > Stomoxys > Stomoxys calcitrans. The sequence continues at coordinate 118,529,395 of NC_081552.1, read as the reverse complement.
CTTTGGGGGATGTACGTCAATCCAATTAGCAAATCTTGGCAGCGTACTATTTGCAGTTTGAACAGCCACACACATCAAGATTGGATCGTCATCCTCGTTGCCTAAAAACTTTGAACCATTTCTTTTCAAATGATTGGAAAATCGCTCAATTATCCAAGAACTCCAAAAAGGGGTACAAAAACCGTCCTTGTGGTGATTGAGCTTTAATCACAATATTCCTATTTGAGCTCTTTATTAGTGGTACGCTAATTATCCTGCGCATCAAAATGGACTATATTCAGGAGGAATCCTCATGTGCACCAGAGAGTCAAATGATGTTGGAAACAGTTCCAGCCCAATTGAGCCAGAACTACCCTGGTCTGCCCTTGGTAGCTTTTTTTATCGCCACAATAACCTAGTGAAAACTATTTAAACCTGCCATCTTGATGGTTTTGTGGGTATGGCCTCTGGAGCTAATGGGAATTTTGAAATTTTTCTAATTTGTTTTTTCTTGTTTAACACTCAAGTATTAATAAACTTCTTTCTTCTTGCTCTGATTGGTCGAAGCAAATTTGCGGTAAATTTTAAATGGAAACGGCGAATGGAATTTTTTCGCTCTGTATAAAAATTTTGACATATCCAGTTCCCATAAAAAGTTACTTTGTTGTAGCAATTTGTCGAAGCGGGCACCTTATAAATACGCCCTGGGCAATATAATCAGGCAAATGCTTTTATTTAAGTGTCATGTATACAAATTTTGACATATCCAGTGTCGTCTTCCGCCCATTAATTAGGGCTGGTAAAAATACATATCATGACCAAATACTTATGAATAAAAATGTAAAATTACCAAAGGAATTAGATGATGAAAGATCTCCAATGACTAGTGGTTGAGGAAAGTTTCTTGTATGACTTAATTTTTTAGACTGGCGCAGTTAGACAAAAAATCTCAATGAACATTCTTTATTTTTTTGGTTCTTCATGGCTTTTGTAGACCCCAAAACAAAATGTACTTCCATCGCTAACAATGCTTGTATATAAGTGTTTGTATGTATTTCTTGAGTTTTGTATACAGTATAACTTTTGTTTTTTGTTTTTCTTTGTTTTTGGATTTTGAAAATAAGAATATCTAAAATACCTTATATATATATGCGTACGTATGCGTGTACAGTTCGTAAACACGCATACACAACGATGCCTGTAATTCTATATATGCACTTTGAAACTGTAGTTAAACATAGCAATTCTTTCTATGTTTCTATACACTTGTGAACTTTTTTCCGCTTTATATAGTTTTCCCATAATATATATATATATATATACATATATATATATATATATATATATAAGTTTTTTGTTATTGTTATTATCGTTACATATTGTAGAATTGATATTTAACAATACAATATATTAGGTGTGAATGTGTTTTGGTGTGATTTGTTATGATATTAAATTGCAAGGTGTGATTTCATTTGGTTTGCTGCAATATTTGGTAAATTTTCGCTAAGTGTCACTCTGGATTTGTATAATTTTAAATATTTTTAAAAATTAAAAAAGGAAGAAACAAAATCGAAAAAAAAATTTAAATGCTAAATCAAACATCCCCTTGTTACCATTCAAACTATTTTAATGATTATTTTCGTTTTATATGGCGAGACAATTGTATTCACACCAATTTCCTAGAGGAAGAATGTATCGCATTCTTTCAATTTGTAAACTTACTGGAAGGCAAAAATTAAAGTTCACAAAGATAAATTAGTTATCACAATTGTAGTTAAAATGACAAACTTTTAAGTGCGTGCTAAGGTGGCGTTACATAACATCCACAGATTTCTCAAAACAAAAATTTAAATAGACAGTCATGGCGCAATGATAAAGCCGCTTTTACATGGCATGTAGTTGTCTTATGACATGTCACGTGTAATTTAAAATGTTTGTCAAAATTGCCAATTTACATACGACTCATCATTTTTGCAATCACACTATTACCCAAATATGTGAGCAAATCTGATCTTTCATCCACAAAAATTGTTAAAAAGCTGTAAAGAAGGTGGTTAAATTATAAATATGTGGAAATAATTTAATTTGAGATTGCTTTCATTCGACTGACAACCAGAACAGCTGATTGTATTATGTTTTATCAGAAGGAGCAGAGCACGCTCTAAACCAAAAAATTACACACAAATGTACAACTCTACATGTACTAAATTCAACGTCATAAGACACCTGCATATAATAGAGTCTTAAGCGAACAGCTGGTAATACCCGGCCAGATTTCATGGTATTTATTTATTTTTTATCTTTGTTTCCCACGACTCAATTATTTTAAAGGTTGTCTCACGCGAACGGTCAGATTTGACGGTGTTTCAGACAGGGCTACCAGATAAGCCTAAGATAAGAATTCTCGGCATTTTTCCGATTTTTTTTTAGCTTCAAAATAGCAAATTGCCAATTTACCAATTTTAACTCTAAAAATTTAGATTTTGGTTTCTTGGTTTCTCTGTAAACTTTTTGTTTAATTTATATATATATATACTAGCTGAACGGGGCCCGCTCCGCCGCGCATTCTTTTACTATATATGGAGCAAAATTATACTTGAAATAATTATTTTCGGCAATTAAAGAGCTTTTAGTGAAATACCATGGTACGAAAATAGTATATCGCTTGACTAACAGTATAACAATATAAATGCCTTTATCTGATTACCACATGATCTTTATTGGTCTGTGAATTCACTCGGCGGTTTTAGTGTCATCTAAGTTTCGATGTTAAGGGTACTCCAATCCTAAAGATTTTATTTGATCCCGATATTCTTATGGAGATTTTGGCAGTGGGAGCCCCATATTGCCATGATCGGTAAAAATGTTTGTCCGACTTTGGAGTGTTTTCGGGGATGAGGCGGTCCCCCAGACACTTAGCCCTGAAAAAATATCAGCATCGTCCTCTACTCTCAAATACCATTTATTTAAACCCCATATTGCTATTGGTTTAAAGGCTGTTTGTGGCGTGTTTTGGGGAAGGGGTAGACCCAAATTGGTGCTCTACTCCCCAATATCTTTAATTTGACATGGTTGGTAAATATGTACGATTTTAAGGTGTTTTGGGGAGTGGGGTGGTCCCCCAAGCACTTAACCCTGAAAATATATCAGCATCGTGCTCTACTCCAAAATTTATTTGACCCCCACATTGTCATTGGCCTCAAAATTGGAAATCAAATTTATTTTCTAATCCCAAGTACCTTTCATTTAAACCCCTTATTTCAAAAGTCGGGAAATTTGTCTGGTTTGGGGTAGGGGCCATAAAAATAATATATAACGAACTCCACTCTCGTTAGGACCCAAACTGTCATGGTGAGCAAATACTTCCGATTTAGGAGTTGTTATGGGGGTGGAAAGTCTCCTAAACAACTGGTCCCGAATGTTGATATCAGATTCGTGGTCTACTCTCAAATACCTTTCATTTGAGTCCATATTTCCACAGTCGGCAAACATGTCCGCTTTGGGGGTGTTTTGGAGGAAGGGGGGCCACTCAGTGACTTGGCCCACAGATTCGTGTTCAACTCTAAAATACCTCTTATTTGAGCCCCATATTGCAATGGTCACACAAAACCTTTCATTTAAGTGTAGTTTTGAGGGTGGGGTGGCCCCAAAATCTCGTCGCAAATCTAGATGTGCGATAAGTGTAAACATGGTTTAAGAAACAACCTAGCCATGTCTGTTTGTGTCCCGTAAAAATAAAAAAAATATTGAGCGGAGACTTGGTACAAAATATTTAAATGTTTTCAGCCATACGCAAATTAAGTCATCTGCCACATCAACCAATCCATCGATTCAACATCATCAATCCACCACCGATTTAACATCTTCAACGCCTGACCCTATGCCAACAGCCGTCGAAATGACAGACAGGTATTTTTTTAAGCCTATTTTGGACCCAATTTGTAACAGTGAGTTTTATTATACTGCTCCATAATCGTGCTGACTCCAAATAGAAAGTAATTTGGACAAAGTTACCATGTTGATCGATCGTTTAGACTTATTGAGCCTATTTGAGATGTATTTTTGGCTTAATTTGCGAAAATTTGGTACATAGAGTGATATTACCACTAAATCTAATGCCAAATCTGGTTTAATCGGACCATATATCTGTCATATTGACCTATCTCTCGTTTGATCTTATGAATGAAGTATTTTTATCTGATTTCGCCAAAAAGTTGGATGATTGAACTGTTTGTGTTGTAAGAGTTAAGCAGAGTAATCAGTTATGTTTCAGCAAAGCTGTGAAAGACTTTAACAAAAAAAATCGTTATTTTTTTAGCTTTATCAGAACATCTTTTGTTTTTATATTATATTTTTTAGTCTATATCGCAAGTAAGCTTATTTCACTCATATGTCATTTATAATTTAAGGTCAACAATCCTCATAAAACATATAGGGTGTGTTCCAGATTTCACTTTTCCTTTGGCCCTTTGAAACAACTGTTATGTTTGCACGAATGAAGTTGCAAAGATTATTATTGTACATTTTCATTATAAGGTGGGTATTAAATTCGTTAAATGTCCACAAGACATTGTTTCACTTATGTAGAAATCCTCAAAAAAAGACATATAGGCAACCTTCCTATCATTTGTTTTACCACCAGCATTTATTTTGGTAAATTGTAATCAAACAATACAAGTGTGTTATAATAAAAAAGTGGAAGAGCTATATTTGCTAATTATTAATTATGCTGGCCCAAGTTGAAAAACGTTGTGTTAACGCGATTAATGAAGCTCAAATTTCCACTCAATCATGAGTTTAGCAACAAGACAAATTTTCCCAGGGAGCGTACGCAAACAGTTGAGTAAATTTTTTTCTCGCGAAGTACAATATCTGTCAACGGGATCTTTATAACGTTCGGTTGTGTGTGTGCTTTATAGTTAAGAACCAAAGGTGGTCTCATTTGTACAACAACCACAAATCATATGGTGAAATCCGCCATCTTGTCATCTAGCTAATCGACGTTTTGCCAACACACACAAAGAGAAAAAGTGGCGCGAATAAGTAACATACTCAAAATCAGAGTTGCACTAATCACTGATTTTGATCGAAAGTGCACTAAATTTTTTGTTTTTGGCCAATTGCTCCTACCTGTTAAATTTGTCTTGCTTAAGGCTCTATCACACTACATGTGCTTGTCTTATGACATGTCACTTTTTATGTTTCATTGGTATTTCAATATGTATGTCAAAATTGCTAATTAACATCATTTTATCTATCACACTAGTATGTTATTTTTGTATGGCATAACCCAAAAATTTGAGCAAAAGCTGATTTTTAATGGCTACAAATTGTTTAAGTCGTGACAAAGCTAAGTACATCATAAATAATTTTTTTTCATATTCTCTTTAATGAATCTTTCATAAAGGAAAATAATAACACGTTTGCAAATCTTAATAATGTAAATGTAAATAACCTTTTTGTGTTTACATTTACTACACTCATAGAAATTTTTTTTAGTAAAAACAGCAAAAATGTTAGCTGAAACAGTAGAAAGTCTGTTGAAAAAAGCAAACATTGTCTGCTGTTTTCAAATTTTAAAAAAGCTCAAAAATATCATAAATATTTCAAATTATTTTTATTCCATCTTATTTTCCAGTTTTACAAGCATATATGGGTTGCCCAAAAAGTAATTGCGGATTTTTTAAAAGAAAGTAAATGCATTTTTAATAAAACTCAGAATGAACTTTAATCAAATATTCTTTTTTTACACTTTTTTCTAAAGCAAGCTTAAAGTAACAGCTGATAACTGACAGAAGAAAGAATGCAATTACAGAGTCACAAGCTGTGAAAAATTTGTCAACGGCGACTATATGAAAAATCCGCAATTACTTTTTGGGCAACCCAATAATTAAAATTCTTTTAAAATTTGAACAATTTGGTAGTTTTTGATCGAATTTAAAAAGCAGCAGACAAAATAACTACTACTTTTATAAATTTTTTGAAACAAAAAATTAACGCCTAAAATTTAAAAAGGTCTTAATGAGTATATAGCAAATGCCTCATTCGTTGTTTAGAAGTTCAAAAATTTTGATTGGGTTTATTCAAAAGTTTAAAATTTTTTAATTTAACATCAGCAGACAGTTGTTGTTGTTGTTGTTGTAGCAGTTTATTGTGTTCTATCTTTCGTCTGCTTAAGATGGGGTGCGTCCACAGGGATCTGGGTCTGAGTCAAGTGGATCTGGCCGGTCAGTTAAATAGGTGACGTGTATCGTGCGGTCCCTGGTTACAATCGGGACATACATCTTGCACGTCGGCATCAATCCTTGCTCTGTATGAGTTGGGGCGACTGCATCTGCCGGAACGTAATTGAGCCAGAACTACTCTGGTTTGCCGGGGAGGTCAATTTCTTCAGGTGCAATGGGAGGCGGTCATTCTGCAAGGCCTTCATTCACCCGGTAGCCATTTACCGCATCTGCTACCGTGTCTGCATGAATGTTGTTTATGCCGATATGTGTATCAGCAGACAGTGTTTGCTGATAGCAGCAGACTATTTTTTTGGGGGTGTAAGAATAATGTTGGATTTACAATTATTCAAAATATTATTATATTTTCAACATTTTCTGCAGCAAATTTTATACAAGATGTATGTGTTTGTCCTTCTGAGGCGCGCATGACCTTCAAAGTTCAGATCTCGAGGAAGGGCGTTGATTATTTATTTATGTAGCATTTAGTGTAAATGGTGATTTCCTCCTTTACCGGTTAGACGTTATAATCTTGAATATTAGCGTTCCTACCATGACATAATTACCAAGTAGTGTACCGTAAACAGCTGCGTTCAATTTTTTCTCGCGAAGTCCACTATCTATCAACGAGTTTTGGTTGTGTGTGTGTATTATGGTTAAGAACCATAGCACACACAAACAACGAAAAATGGCGCGAATTAGTTACATACACAAAATCAGAGTTGCACTAATCACTGATTTTGACAGATAGTGCACACAATATTTTGTTGTTGGGTAACTGCCACTACCTGTAAATGAATATATCTTGGTTCCTACCATACCAAGGAGCACCGACGAGGCTTCGAAAAGTGGCAGAATGTCTTCTTTGTAGTTTGTTGATATTTGTGGCACATGCTGTACCCCAGAGCTGAATACCAAAGGTCCATATTGGTCCATTTGGCTTGTTTTAAGATTTATTTGGATACTTTCTTTTATCTTTCTGGGGTGTCGTAGAGTTGAATATTTCTATTGGGGGCAAGATTCTCTATTAAGAGTAAAAGTTACATGGGTGCACTTACTAGTGTTCACTACAATTCTCCTTTTCTTGAGCCATTGTTCTAGCTCTTGGACGCGTATCTGTAACTCTTTAGACGCATTTATCAGATTACGATGAATGTTCATAAATGCCGTGCAGATGCAAGAGTAGACGCGAACGTTGTGTCGGTAGTAGGCATGTCTGCAGTATATGAAATGTACACCATAGGAAACAATATGCTTCCTTGTGGAACGCCGGCGTTTATATTTTTGACACATGAGACAGTGCCTCTGGATTTCACCTTAAATGACCACCTAGATTAGTCCTTCGCCTTGTCGAATGCTTGGGAGACGTCTATGAACAACTCTGAACAGTACTGTTTGTTCTCATATGTGTTTCTTATAGAATTTGTTGTACGGTGCACTTGTTCTGCGGTGCTATGCTCTATCGCAAACCGAACTGGTGATCGGGTATAATGCTGTAGTTCAATATATAGGGCTTTATTTTTGCCAGTAATTTTTTTTCAAATAATTTTGTGTTATAGACTTATGGTTCTATAGCACTTTATTTGTGTAGGGTCCTTACCGGGTTTCTGGATCATAAATTTTTCAGATCGTTTCCAAGATTGGGGAAAATTTCAAAGACGTAATATGCCGTTGAAGATGAATAATAATATTCTAACAGCTGATTGCGGGAGTTCTTTTATCATTTTGCGTTGATACCATCGCCACCTGGCGATTTCTGGGACTTCAAATCTTGTATAGATAATTCAATTTCTTGAACCGTCAAACGCAATGAATTGTTAACTGTATTTACTGCAGAGGATTAAAAAACTGTAGTTTGAAGGTTTGGTAGAACGGAGCTATTTGGAGTACCATTAGGTATGAAAAAATGTTCAAGGTAAATTGCAAAACCGTTAACTTTTTCTTCTTCACGCTTTGCCCAGGAACCAGATTCCAGACGTACTGGAGATTCTTGAGCAATAGATCTACACAAGCTTTTTGTGGCTTTACAGAGATTGTAGTCATTTGCTTCTGATGGTTCCATGCTTCGTAAGTAGTTCTTGAGTTCGAGTTCTTCAGCTTCTTTTAATACGACGTTAAGTTTCCTCTGACTTCTTCGAAGACTTCTTTTCAAATTCGGAGATCGATGCTAATGCCATTCTTTTCTGAGGTTCCTTTTCTCTCTGATAAGGGTGTCGATACTAGTTGATTTCATTGGTGAGGAGCTTTGTTGTAATAGGACTTTTGTGGAAACCGTAAAAGCGTTAGTTAAAACGTCGGTGAATAATTTGACTGCTTTCCCATCTTGTGATCGCAGTGGAATTTCCCCAGCTAAATGAGTGCAAATGTATTTCTTAGTCCGGTTTGTGATCGAATTATAATGTTTATTTTCACTTCTAGAGTCCAGCAGAGTGAGGATCGTTAGAAAGTAATCAGATGAAAGGTCCAACGATGGACGATCTATCATGTTTTCGCATTTTATGTTTCCTACTACCGCAAAGTCAATTAGGTCTGGAGTTTTGTTAAGGTCCGGGGGCCAATAGATTGGTTGCCCACTTGAAATAGCGTCCAGCTTGGAAGATGTTATAGTGCTAAAGAGTTGTCTGGCTCTGGGTGTAGTTGAGCCCAAAATGTGTGTTATGTATTATAGTTTCCAGCTGCAATAAATTTCGGTCCCAGGGTCGAGAGGTATTCTAAAACTGATCTTTACCAATGTTGTATCTAGGAGGAGAGTAGATCGCCGATATGACAGTTTAATTATAAGTGATATTGACTGAAGTTGCTTGAATGTGGTTGGTCTTTCGGGCAATGGACAATGTTTGATTGAGTTACATATAATGATTGCTGAACCGCCACAGGCGCCATCACTTGGATTTTTGGTGCCGTATGTGGAAAATCCATTTATTCTAAAACAGTTTCTCGAGGTGAAGCGGGTCTCAGAAACTACAATAGCAGAATATCAACACTTTGGTTTCGCAGAAAGTGCTCAACTTCTTTTTTAGGTTGGCTAAGCCGTTTGCATTCCAGTAACATGTTACTAGTGGCATTATTTTTGGTTGAGAATACTTTGAATTAATATGTTTTGACAATTTTTCTAAATAATTCTCAAGGGACGATTTAACGGGGGTTCTTCTTGGTTTTTAAGCGATTGGGCGTATGAAATGCTTGGTTGGCTACTTTCGTTACCAGTAGCATTTACGTTGGGAAATTCGCTTGTTCGGATGTATGTTGAGCTTGGGAGGTCAGTTTTGGCCTTTTTGATGCATTGTTTATGTGTGTATATATTGGGTTGCCCAAAAAGTAATTGCGGATTTTTCATATAGTCGGCGTTGACAAATTTTTTCACAGCTTGTGACTCTGTAATTGCATTCTTTCTTCTGTCAGTTATCAGCTGTCACTTTTAGCTTGCTTTAAAAAAATGTGTAAAAGAAGTATATTTGATTAAAGTTCATTCTAAGTTTTATTAAAAATGCATTTACTTTCTTTTAAAAAATCCGCAATTACTTTTTGGGCAACCCAATATATTGCGCCCGCTATAATTTGCTGCATGATTTTCTCCGCAATTGCTGCATATCTTGATACTTGTATCGGTTTTTGGGCAATCTACAGATTTGTGCACGTCGCTACACCTGCCACAAATAGGGGGAAGCTTACAATACGCCCTGTTATGGCCAAACTCTTGGCTAAATGCTAAAATTGGGGTGGACCATTGCGCTTTAAGGGTTCCTCCACAGTAATTGTTCGATTGCACAAGTATCTTAGGTCGTCATCATATCACATAAAGTTATAAAAACAATTTAATTTGGGATAGCCTTCGTTCAATTGACAACAGAAACAGCCGATTTCTTTATGTTTTGTCAAAAGGAATAGAGCACCGCTCTAATCGAAAAAATAACAGTGCTATTTTGAAAAGTGATTTTCATGTGTGCAACTTCAGCAATAGCAATATTTGACATGTCATAAGACAAGAACATGTAGTGTGATCGCACATTTAGTATCACAAATGAAAATGTTTTCACATATTTTTTCACTATTATTTTAGTTTCACTGTGGAAACTGAACTTAATACGCATTTTAAAAGTTAATTTATATTAGTATGTTTCGATTGCTCAATCATATGTTTTACTGCTCAATCATCTGTTTTCTCTTTATAAAAATAGCTGATGTGAGAAATAATTCAGGTTTTATTAAGCAGTGTAAACTTACTTAAATAAAACTTGTTGTTCGTCACAGAATTTTGTTTTGTCATTTTGTTTACGAGATATTAAAACAATGATTTAAGGGAAAAGTGAAAGCAAAACGCAAAATATATTGATGATTCTTTAAAATTGAAATTGAGAGCTGTTAATGACAGGCACGCAAGCATCTGACAGACGAAATTGGAGAACTTCTAACTTTAAAACGCGTATACTGCGCTAAACAGATGATTTAAATTTGTTAACTGTTTACAAAGTGTTTTGCAGATCATGAAATCGAAGAAATCTATCATTAAATTCATTTTAAATAACAGAAATAATTTTTTTTTCCGTATCCAGCAAATAACAGATGCTTTGTAACTCGACCTTAAGAAAGCATACAGCCATGTTCACGCGCATCTGCTAACATCACCTAACAGACAGAGTTACATACCATGTACATACAGTCAGTATGCGCTTAAAAGTCGCCGTATTCGTCCATTGGTTTCAGTTACGTACTGTGCGTTGCCAGAAGAAGAGAGCGGGAGAGTGCGTGAGCTTACAAATTTCTATTGGGTGTTTGTTCCCAGCAGAAATTTGCAGCATCGAACAGCTGTTTAAGTACACCGGCCGTTAAGTTCAAATAAATAGCAAACAAGAGTAAAGGTTGACCTTGCTCTCCTTCAAATTTTTACTGGCAAAATACGCCCTCACGTATGAAGGCGTTTGTCGGGTTTACGGTGCTATATAAGCAATTCAAAATATGACAAACTCGAGGTGACCAAATTTCAGGCACCATGGATCAGCCTCTGGACCCACTAGGGTCTCTAAATGTTACAAACTTAATGAAAAACATCTCAACATTGACTATGTTACGTTTCTCTATCCGTTGAAAAGTTCCAGAATTATTTCCAAGATTTTTCGATTAAGGCTGGTACTATATTCGCTTTTCGCGATGTTTTTCGCTGATTACTTTTTTTAGATAATAGATTTTTAAGCAGAAAATCTTTCTGATTTCATTCAGTAGGACATTCCCTCATTACATATGACAAAATTTTAATGAAAATGTTATTTTGTCATCGTTTTTATCGCAAGGTTTAAAAAAAAATAATCATGAAAAGCGGGGTTTTCAATGGTGAAAAACGAACGTAGTACCAGCCATAAGGCAACACTGTGGAGCTTGTGATATGTATAATACATTTAGGCCTGTTTTCTCATTCTCCGGTTACAATTTATAGTATCGATATTCTTCTGGTTAAAGGAATTTGATTTTAAATGGCTCAATCATCTGTTTTCCCTTTATAAAATCAGCTGAGGAGAGCCTTAACTCCGGATTTAATGCGCAGTATAATCGGGGTTTAACAATAAACCTTAACCCATGACATAATTACCAGGTAGTGTACCGTTAACAGCTGAATACAATATTTTGTCCCGAAGTGCACTATCTGTCAACGAGATTTTGTTGTGTGTGTATTACAATATAATTAAGAACTATAACACACACAAACAACGAAAAATGGCGCAAACTATTAACATACTCACAATCAAATTTTGAGTATGTTACTATTAACTAATTTTGACAGATAGTGAACTCAATATTTTGTTGTTGGGCAATTGCCACTACCTGTAAATGAATATATCTTGGATAAACCTTAACCGGCAGATGGGTGACGGTTAGTGACTTATCGTCCCGATAAATACAATTGTGTTCTGTTTACTGATTGTGTTTTGTTTATTGATAAATACAGTTATGTTTTGTTTACTAATACAACGGTGTGTTCGCGTACTCATACAGCAAATGTTTCTCGCTCTCAAACTCTCTTACTTAAAAAAACAAAGGACTTTCCGTAAAAGTTTGTGCAAATTTTCAAGTACGCGAACACTCTAAGGATCGAAACAGAATGAGTTGAGTTTTGTTTTTTGTGTTGCAAAAATGCAGCTCTGCACACAAATCCCACCAAAGCAACGCGAAAAATTAACAAAATTTCAACTTTGAAGGCCAAACAGAATGAGCGTGTTGTGCTTTGTTTTTGATGCAACATCGCAAACAAATCCCACAAAAGTAAAAAAATTTTTTGCTTCGATGCCTTAAAACAACGATGTCGTTAGATACATTTTTGGTTTGCGTAGAAGAGACCGGGTATCTGACTTTGCCAGACAAGTATATGGTGTCTCTTTTAACTCGTTCCTTAAGATACGCTTGTTGCAAATGATCCACAAGATAATTTATACCAATGAACCGTCATATCTGGCTTCTGTTTTGCGTTTTGCTAACTCTACAAGAGGTAAACAAGTAATACAAATACGTCATCAATATCGTGTATCTGAACAACAGTTCTTTGTTAATGCTATACGTCTCTGGAATAATCTTCCCAATAGTATTCAAATTATAAGTAATGAACGACAGTTCAAATCTTTGATTTATAATCATTTTAATTAATTATTTGTTTTGTTTTTTTTATAACTATTTTTTTAATTTATTTTATTAGTAACTTTGATTAAATTGTTAAATTTTCTTTAAAGTTTCTTTTTCTTTTTTTTGTTTTGTTTAAACCTTTTTTTAACTTAAATATTGCATCAGTAACTTTGCTTAAATTGTTAAATATTTTGTACCAATTATTGTTCTATTTAAATGAAAACTTGTTGAACTCATTGTATTTATCAATTTACTAACCCATGCTTTATATAAGACACTGTCTTTTGTATGGGTTTTATCATAATAAAAATACAAATACAAATACAAACACTATTTCAGGTGCGGCAACACAAATTGACGCCACAAAGAATTTCTCTGCGTGTGTGTAATGTATACACTGTATACGTATACAGAAAAATGGGAGGAAGAAGATAACAAGAAAGAGAATTGAAACAAAACTCTGTCATCATAATACTGTCAAATCTGGCCGGCTGCAACCAACAGTTCGCGTGATATAACCTTTAAATAGTTCAGCCATACCAAATACCAAAATAAATCGATGCAGACAAGTCCAGTTCCCCCTAACAAAAAATCGAGTGCACTATCTGTCGAAATCAGCGATTAGTGCAACTCTGATTCAGATGTTGTTACTAGTTCGAGCTGTTTTTCGTTGTTTGTGTGTGTTATGGTTCTTAACTATAATGCACACTAGAATGATTTAAAAAAATTGTTTTTGGCGGCACACCCATAAAGTTTTTCATTTTGTTAGATTTTAAGTTTTCCAAAATTTGAGCACAATTCGAAGATGTTAACATGTGCTGCCGGGGCCTCAAAGTTTGGTTAGTTGGCGACTTTAGAGACTTCGGCGACCCATATGTCTTAAACGGCTAAAGCTATTAAAAATTTAATAAATTATGAATTTGATCAAGCATATGGCAGCTATATCGGAGTGTAAGACTATGTAAAAAATACTTAGAACTTGCGTATCTAAATCGGGGTATTTGGGGACCATTGCTGGAAGAGATATAAAATGGGGGAATACAACTTATTTAAAAGTAATCTAACGAAAAATACGTCCATGTGTCTTGAGGGTTTAAAATATCCTAATTTTCCGTCTATATGGGAGCTATCTCAAAATATAGTTCGAGATCAGACTCTGTCATTACAAGGACGTCCCTTATCAATGAACTGAAATTTTGAATTAGACTGCACTCATAGACATGAGAGAAGTATTCCCAAAGAACGCTTGCATTATATACGAGCAAAATGGCCTGCACACAGTACTTTGTGTATGTAATCCCCACTATTGTCTTTGAACGAATTTTTTTAAGATGTGAAAGGAAGTTACGGCCATAAAGAGTAAAAAATTGTGCCTTTTAACCTTAAAAAGTACCTTTTTAAATTGTTTTCAATACCATTTCGCCAATCTCATTATCATCTCTGCATTGGCCAGCTGGTCAGCATGAAACTTCCTCAAATCTGCCTTTGGGCACATTTATTGTTTGATTTGACTTATATTATTAGATGTTGCATTGCTGATGATACAGGCGTGCACAATTACAACTGATTGCACCAGTTTGGTAATTTTTCAACTTTCAGTGAGTACAGATAACGGTATCCGGGACCCAGAAACTAAATATGCAACATATGCGGCACAAAAAGCTACGTTCGTAGAAACTGTGTCATTTGCGCTTGCACAAGACAATAATTGCAAGGCTCCAGATTCACAAGGTGCGCAAGTTGGATACCGAGTATGATGATTCAATCACTCTAATTGATTCAGTCAAAAAAGCAGGCTATAGACGAATTTAATCGAGAATCAAACAAGCCCAAGATAAAATGTTACAATTGTGATAAAGTTGAACACTTAGCCCGAGAACGTAGAGCGAGACGCAAACGTTCCAGATCGACATCGACACGAGTGACCTTTCAACGAAATCGAACTTGTCCAAAGGGACATGAGATGGCTCCCATAGATTATGGCCCCACAATCTCCATAGCCATAGTTCAACAGAAAAAAACCAATTTAACTGCAGATAGTTACATCGATGGCAACAGGCGTATTTTGATGTTGGATACGGGCGCATCAAAATCTCGCATAAGGGCAGATTTAGTAAAAGGAAGGATTTCCCTGTTAAATGGAGTCAGATTGCGTACGGCCATGGGGAAGCCCGCAACAGTCAAACGAAAGATTATTGTAAAGCTGAATATCGCCGGTAAATTCGTAAACTAAGAGTTTGTAGTGGCCGGTAGACATAGTTATAATTGGTGCCGATTTTATGATTGCCTTCGGTCTTAACCTGAATTTGAAGTATCGTGCGATGACCTGGTCCAAAATCGAAACACTATTGAATATGGGTTATGAGGAGAAAACCCATATGAGGCGTCTATCTACGAACCATCCAAAGATAATACCTCCAAATACCGAAGCAATAATATGAGTACCAATGAATAGAGAATGTGAATCCGGTAATTTGAGGGTGTTAGAACTAGCAGAAAACAAGAACAACAACATCTTAATAGCAAATGCCCTGGGAACGATCAACGATGAGAGACTAATCCCAGTACGAGTCCTGAACTTGTCAACCAAACATGAGAAAATTGACGAATTCTGCGTTGTTGGGCAATGTACACCAGCCAAAGCAATAGTAAATTTAAGAAACAGCTCAGCAAATTTGTCGTTTAAGGAAAATAAGCATCTAGAGGATTACTTCAAGGGCTAACCAATTACTTTATAAACACATCTCTGGTTTTGCCTTTACGAATGAAAATCGAAGAAGAATGTCGGCAGTAAAACATGAAATAAATACTACAGAGGCAAGACCGACAAAACAGGCTCCAAGAAGTAGGCAAAGAGGGACGAAGTTCAGGGCATCATGTTGCGACGGAGGGTATATCAACGGACGATGACAAAGTCTAGGCTGTAAAAGATTGGCCGCGTCCTCTTAACCTACATGAACTACGCAGCTTTCTTGGTCTCTGTCCTTATTACAGACGATTCGTTCGAAATTTAGCCAGCTGCCAGCGTACACAAACTGACACAGAAAGGTCAAAAGTTTCAATGCAGAGACGCTCAAGAGGAATGTACAGCCTATCTTTTGACATACCCTGTTCCTGGCGAGAAGTTTTGGATACGGACGCTGTTGTCTGAACCTGAACGAAATTATTGCGTAACGCGAAGAGTTGCCGGCAGTTGTAAAAGTCATAAAACACTACTACAAGTATCTATATGGCCAGCACTCTCTGCTAAGGACTGACCATTTAGCTCTCCGATGGTTGCTCCAGTTCAAAAATCCGGAAGCTCAACTGGCTCGTTAGATAGTTTTCATGAATGGGTGTCTGTATCGAAAATGGGAAAGTGAAGATGGAAAGACCAGCCGAAATCTAATTATTGTACTAGATTCCAAAATTAAGGATGTATTAGCAATTGGCCACAGTTTTATGCCATCCCGAATCAAAAGGCAAAGTAAATTGTGAATGTTTTCAGAAAAAATTTAATATGTAGCTTCGGAGCTCTATCGGAGATTTAGATAAGGGCCACAAAGACTGGGATGTGCACATTCCGAATTTTTTGATGTCATATAGATCTACAGTACACGATTCCACATCTCACACACCGGCCAAGATTTTATTTGGAAGCGAGTTAAATTGCCTGGTGATTTGATTTTCGGTGGGAAGCCAGACCAGTTTTGTAAACTACGGAGCAGATGTTCAGAACACATTTCGTGAAATTAACAATTCAGTGCATCATCGAATAAAAATGGTCGCCTTCGGATGAAGGCAAGGTACGTCTGTGCGGCAAACACTGAAGGCTTCCAAGAAGGACAACTGGTATTACTATTTAACCCACAACGAAAGAAAGAAGGAAATTTGGAAGGCTCATACAAAGTCATCAAGAAAATAAATGATGTCGTATATCGCATCCAGAAGGACGAATGTCCATGATCAAAAATGAAAGTGGTACATCTAGAGCGGTTGGCCTCATATCGAACGGAAACAATGCCTATTCGAGACGAACAGGCTTAAGTGGCGGATAGTGTTACAATTGGAATTTAATTAGATTTAAGGTCCTTTTATTTAAACTTCCGTTATTTTAAATTGTAACAGTTTTCTTATTACGATACCATACATTGTTTCTAGTATTCCCTAGAATTTCTTCATTGTTAATTTCTTGTTCGTAATAATGTCTGCTTTCGTTTGGCACCACCCCACGCTTGTTCAATAGATGGAAGTGTAATTGTTTGCCAGTATTCAAGTATCATGTTATGTATGTGTGTTTGTGTTTTTCAATGGTGGTCAGCTTAAGCAGAGATCAGATAGAGGGTTAAAGCGAAGTTACCAGATTGGGAATTCTCGAAACATCGATGTGGTAGATCAATAAATCATTGTTAAGCAAAGTAATTGTAAATGAAGTAAAACGTCTACAGTTAAAAAGTAACTATATGTTCCTCACTCGAATATCTTTTTCTCTCTGTTATTGTTTAAAGAGTGCACATAAATCAAGCTATACCATAACTGCTGTACTCATTCTCTCTTTTATACCAGTAGTATTAGACATGTATATCAGTTTTGTTGATGTATTTTAATGCTTATCTCCGATTGCATACTGATAAACATCTCATTCATGAAACTTCCTTTAATCTGCCTGTGCTAAAATTTTTAACTTTTGTGGGCTCCTAGTTCAATATAATTTGTTCCTTGCTGTCACTTGATAATAAGTACAACAACAGCACTTGTGTGCTTTCTATCCCTGCTGTTGGATGTTGTTGTTTGATATTTGAAACCCCTTCTTTATTGCCTTTTTTCATCACTTGAATGTTGTTTTGTTTCGCACACCACGCGTTATCTGTGAAATGTTGGGCTATTATTTAGGTTCGCCTGTTTCTACCAATCAGGTGCTTTGATTATTTTAAGTATTTGTTTTTGGTTGCGATCGGGCAATCCTTTAAACAAATTAAAACCTTCTCTTTCATTTTGTTTTATTTAGTTTACTCTTCTTCTAACAAACCTATCATAAATTAAGCAGCAGTCAGTAAACAACAACAGCAGTTTTCAGCAAACAACAGAATTTTTAGCAATCATACCGCTGTTCAAAAATTGCCAGCATTTTTTTCTATAAAAGTAATACTTTTAATTATTGAACAAAATTAAGAGATTTTTGTGCGAACACAATCTTGTCTCCGCATTACTCTAGAATAAATTCTTTTTAACTGCTCAATTGTAGTCCTTAGCGTAAAAAAAGGCGACCATTTATTTCACTATTACATTTTATTTTGTTTGACAGTTATCCGTATGAAAAGACAAACAGATTACCATCCAAGATACACTCAAGAGGTAGGGCCACTTGCCCAACAACAAAAATCTATACCCATCCAAAACTACCTTGATTGGCGTATTAGCATTTAACAATTGTTTGAAAATCACAACTATCCAGTGCAACATAGTCCTGAATAGATATCCAATGAAGAGTTATGTATCACATATCCTTTTAGTATTGCCAAAGTTTGTTTTACTTGTTGCTCAATGTCTATGTATTAGATTATCCTAATACCTCTGGACATTGTGGCCAGACAAATTGCTGCGACCAATGCCGTGAGCCTAGGGGAGCTTTCTCTTTGATCATATACCGGTTACGGATACTGTTTTATCCTTGATACTATGTCCGATGTTCCAGGTAGTGTGAACTACACCCTACACGTGCCGCTTTGCGATAAAAATGACTGCACCACTATTATTGATAGAACTACGATATCCCTGGTAACGGAAGTTACATAGACTTCTATACGGATGGTTCCAAACAAAACGATCAGGTAGGCTTTGGGGTGTGCTCTAAAGATCTAGAACTAGTCATATCGAAAAGGTTCCCCGACCACTACAATGTGTATCAAGCAGAAATCCTCCTAATTAAGGAAGTAGTGGAATGGCTAAGATATAATGTCATTACGACGATTGGCATAAATATTTTTTCAGACAGCCATTAAATCCCTGGAGAACGTATTTCTGAACACAAAGACCGCAATCGACTGTCGGAGATCTCTCAACGAGATGGCTGAACAGTTCAAAATTCACCTGTTCTGGGTGCTGGGCCACAGAGATATCCCAGGGAGTTGTAAAGCGGACGAGCTTGCGAGACTAGGAACTACCTCACACACTCCAGGGACACTGGAATCTGTGGGTATGCCTCTAGCGACATGTAAGCTAAGTTTTCAGGACCAGGCCCGAATGGCAACGAATGATAGATGGTCACAAAGAGGGGGATGTGAGCATTCCAAAACTATGTGGCCTCATCTAGACTTGAGAAGTCTACTGCTTTGCTGTCATTGGCTAGAGCAGACGTCTCAAGCATTGTGTCCGTCGTGACAGATCACTGTCTAATCGGAAAACATGCTGACAGACTGAAGGTTGCCAGGTTGACATCGAGGAAGAAGAGGCTATAGAACACCTTCTGTGTGTGTGCCCCGCACTGGCAGTCAGAAGTAGTTCCGCTTTATGCCTTACTGACTTCGACTTTTCGGCCGAACAACTGTCAAAGCTCAATATAAAAAAATGGTGACGAAGAAAATGCGAACACATTCCGTAGAAGTGGTACTTAGTTCTATAAGAAAAATATTAGACATGTCGCTGCGCCAATACAAATTTTGCTTCAATTAATGGCCATTGCAATTAAATGCTCACGAAATGGGCACCAAACAACTCTGCTTCGATGCTGTTGTCTATGCTGTGTGTTGTTGTTTGTCTTTTGTTTGTGTTCTGGCCAAAAATGAGTCCGTCGGATTTCGCAAAAATTTAATAGGCATTTTCGCTGCGAATGAAGTCTGTATTAGGATTTAGGTTCTCATTTCTTTGAGAACCCGTCTGATTTAAAGGATGTGGGCTTTTTAAAGCGATCTGGTTGGTTCAACGGTAGGAACTAGAAGGCATCTCGCTTCTTCTGTTCCTGTGATATCACAATGGACGAAAATGTTTAAGTGAGTATGATGGCAGACTGCCACATAAACCTTTCTTGGGTTTATGTAATTAGACTGATTTTGCAGTTTACACTCATAAGGCTGGTAGTGTATTCTCTTTTGTGGACATTTTTATTTTTTTAGATAATAGTTGAAGCAAAAAAACTTGCTGATTCCATTCTTTGTGTGTGTTGGCAAACCGTCGAACAGCTTGAGGGCAAAATGGCAGATTGTACAATATGATTTGTGGTTGTTGTACAAATGAGACTACCTTTAATTGTTACGCCATGGGACATGTGATTGGAAATGTGTGTCAAAATTGTCAATTTACATAAGATTCATCATTTTTGCTATCACACCTGTATGTTATTATCGTGTGATATAACCTAAAAATTTGAGCAAAAGCTAATTTTTTTTGAGTAATAGTTGTGAGAAAGCTGGTTAAATCATAAATTTGTAAAAAACAGTTAAGTTTGGGTTATTTTCATTTGACTGACAACAACAATAGCTGATTTCTTAATGTTTTTGTCAGAAGGAATAAAGCACTCTCTAATCGAAAAAAATGCATATGCTATTTTGAAAAGCGTTTTTCATACGTTAGATTCGTTTGTATCACACGACATGTGCGAAATTTGACATGTCATAAGACAACTACACACCGTGTAATAGAGCATTTAACTGAATTGAATTACTTTCTTCAATATAACACTAATTGATGATTGTAATCTGAGTATCTGGAAAATCAAGACATCATTCTGTTGAATATACGGGATGGGGTTGGTATTCTATTCTGTTTTCGAAATAGTAGCGGAAATTGTTAATTGTTTCGCGAGCGAAATTCGACATCCATCAAATGTTATTGTTTCCATACTAAAAAACCCATTGTTTTTAACTGCACTTATAGTTTTCTATATTTTCGCAAATAAATAAAGTAAAACGAACCTTTGAAACCAATGAAACAAACAAAACAGCATTGCGATCGAATAGCTGAACGGAATACTCTGCTATAGTAAGGATTTTGGTATCCGTAGAAGTCAGACGTTGCCTTACTGGAATTCTTTCCTCTTCAAGGCTCCGCTTCACACGGAGCCCAGTTATGGATTTCTACATTTCAATACCCTTTCAAATATTTTAAATAGAAAAGATAGCAATAACTAGAATAGGATTCAAGTAGCTTAAGTGTTGAAGCTTTTACAGGAATTAGCCGTTCGAAATTAAGCTTTCCATTGAGGTTGACTTTTTAATTTTTGGAAAGGAACATAACAGACAAGTATATTTGTTGCAGAAAACTTAACAGAAGCAGCAGTGGGAGGAGGAAAGACGTAAGGAAGGCGGCAGGAAGTCATAGCCGAAGTAGAACGCGTCAACATATCATGCATGTATCAACAAGGTAGATGTATGTAAGTTGTATGTTGGAATTTGGTGGAAAGTAACCAGTAACGTATGTAAGGCACCATTTACAATTGCTTTTTTACACGTATTTTTCCATTTGCAATGTACAATAAATTTGTTTTGTGTGTGTGTGTAGTGGGAGGGGGGGGGGGGGGGGGGGGGGGTGTTGGGGTTGGAGTTGGAGTTGGATGTCGGTGTTAACATTTGCATGTATTGAATATTGATTTCTTTTTTTCATTTTCGCAAAACTTATTCCTAAAGAACGTAGACATTGATTTTCATTCAATTGTTTTACTTTCTTAACAGAAAATGTTAAAATCATTCCATTTTGTTGTCCCATTTATCGGCTTTATCATTTGTGTTATGTAGCATTTATAAGTGCGTTTTTATTTGTTTATTTTTAATTTATTGGCTTTGGGAGTTAATGATGGCCCAAGTTGTCCGTTAAAAGGTAAAATATCCATCGTATTGTAATGCGTATTGAAATGGGCGAAGGGGCCAATTTTTCGTATGCTACGTGTAGGGTATGGCAAATGGTATACACGATGCATAGGCGTGTATATTTTATTACTTCCCTTCAAAGTCCAAAACTGAACAATTCATGAAACGACTGGCATTTGGCAGTAAAGCAAATTATTTCCACATTTGCGAGACAAAAATTTGCCGAAATGGAAAATTTAATTCTTTTGCCTTTGAATGCCTTCATCCACCTGAGATTCTGAAGGAGGGCCTTAAAACATGTACAGAATATTTGGACCAGAGGGTTGACTACGGTTTGCAGATTGATTCATTATGTCATCGGTTGATTTGTAGAAATTCATTTGTTTATGGGTTCAGTTGGATTTGCTTTAATACAAATTACCACTAATAATAACTAACCTTACATTTTATGCAGTAAATAATTTATTTAAATATATTCATAAATGTATATTATTTTGTTTTGATGTATGTTTGTATATATTTTGCTGAATGCTTTGCCTTAAATAATCAATATATAATAATAATAATTGTAATAATGTTATTAAAAAAAAAGAAAATTTAGCTAAATATTTTAAATACGTAACATGTTACTTTTATAATTACTATTAAATATTGTTATATTTCATTCTTCTTCAATAGTCTAGTTCTAAAATATTTTTTTGTTTCTTTTTTAGTTTGGTTTTTAGTTCTTTTTCAAAATGATTGTTTTGAATTGTCCATCAAAAGCGAACTATTTGTCGGTAAAAATCACAAAATAATCTCGCCCTTGACATTTTTGTCTTTTATATTTTAATTTTTGTTATTTAATTGTTTTACTTGTTTAATTTTTACCTATAGCTAGTAAATATTTGTTTTGTCTTTTTTATTTCTTTATATATTTGATCCTTCACATTACTAGATTTAATAAATGAAATACATATGTATACATATATGCATGTAAATATAAATAATAATAATACATAAATAAATATGAATATATATATGTATATATATTTGTTGTTGTTTCACTTGTTTTTATTCCATGCAAGTCATGTATAGAATAAGATTTTGTTTTTTTTTCCTTATTTGTTTTTCATTAATTTTCAAAATTTCTGTACTTTAGTGATTTTTGTTGTTTTTTTATTATGTGTTTTTGCATTAATTTCATTAATTTATTTTAGTTAATACCTGTAGTCATTTTTAATTTTTTGTTTTCGGTTTTATATTGTTGTCATAAGTTTATCGTTAATAATTTATATTTTATATGAGCTTTACTCAATCCACGATGAGTTAGAAAATTCCGTTACAATACTCATGCCTTAAATTTTGCAATTTAAACTACAACATTTCTTAAATATGAACCACTTTGACTGAGATTTAATTGTTGAAAAATAAACATTAATCCCCAAAAATTTGCCAAAATCTTAAAGAGGTTGTTATCCAAAAAATCATTATTTCATAAAGTGAATGGTAATCGATTACGATATAAATCGATAGTTATATACACTGATAGAAAAATGAGGGTACTTTGCCAATACCGCCTGGTATTATTTCGTTCGCTTCATTGGCAAAGATTTTAAATACCATTTGGTATCAATTCAATACCAGACAAAGGAGGCTATTAAGAATTGACGACGTCACAATTATATTCTTGCCACCGCACCCGAAGTATTGTTGAGCTTTGTACTCAAAAAATTGCCATTATAAAATATTTGTTATTCTAAGGACATTCGACATCAAAAACATATTAGTCCATTGTGTGGAAAACGATGCTGTGTTGGTGTATTCATATCAAAACAACTCCAGGGAATCAATGGATATAGAATCAATGGCTGAATACAAAGAATTGAGGTTGGTCACTGTGTAACATTATTTTTTGTAATTATTAATTTAAATAATCGAAATAAAATTAGATTTATGTATATTATTTTCAATGGCTTTTTTTGGTTCATTAGGGGGTGGAATAATCAATAAAGGTTTGGTTTTAAAACCAATAACGGCACTGTGCTACAACCAATAATAGATTGGTATTAAACCAAAATCAGTAAGTCTAGTACCAAAACGGTACTAATTATTTTATGGTTCATCCATACCATCCGGTATTGTTTTTGTACCATACGGTGTTGCTTTACTATCAATACGGTATGGTACTGAAATGAGCACATTTGGTATCAACTTTTCTCTGGGTGTAGTACGAGTATATATAAAAATAAAATGACTAACAATAAAAAAATAGAAAACAAATATCAAATGAACTAATGGCTTTCAATTTTACATCCTTCGAACTAAAACTATTCTGGGGGTGCTTAGCCCACCCCCCAAAGGGCTTTCTACGCCTATAAATTTGACTGCTGCAAAGTCTGTTGTTAGTTGAAAATGGCTGCTGCTTAACTTATATTGGTTTTAAGTCTCGAAAAAGGGAAAACATACACGACAGCTGTTACAGCACACATAGTGCTGCTGTTTTAGTAAACATTTTGTGCTGCTTGTTCAGCTACCAAAATCTGTTGCTTTAAATACAAAATCTGCAAAAATATTGGTAAAGAAAATTTGAAAAAAATCAGCTATTTGCTTTTTATTTAGTGCTATTATTTATGTTCGCCTTTTAGGACCGGTCTTGTGTTTTGATAACTTTGGGCATTTTTTTCGAAAGGGAGTTGTTTGAAGAGAAGGTTTTAATTTGTGGAATTTTACTGAAAAGAAATTTCCTGATCAATAGATCCTTGTTCACATAGCAGCCATTGTTATGAAAGTGCCGAAAAGTCTCTCATCAATTTTATTGCTCTGCTAAGGCCCACACTGTCGTGGCTACTGGCCTCATAGCTCATTTTTGCTTATATCGTTATTATATGCAAAAAAGCATTATGAAATGGAAACAATCACTGAGCCACACATCTCCGTTTGCGCACTGGTCAATAGCTCATTTAATAACTTCATTAAATATGACGGTGCCAAAATTTTGTTAGTCTACCCATGACATAATTACCAACTTTTGGTTGCGTGTGTGTGTGTTATAGTTAAGAACCATAGCACACACAAACAACGAAAAATGGTGCGAACTAATAGTTACCTACACAAAATCAGAGTTGCACTAATCATTGATTTTGACAGATAGCGCACTCAATATTTTGTTGTTGGGCAACTGCCACTACCTGTAAATGAATATATCTTGGTACTGCTATAAGAGTATTAGATAAGAGTATAAGATTTTCAATTATCCGAAATTCGGATAATAGTTAATTGTTCTAGAGTCTCGAAACGTCAAATAATACGGCTCAATCTATATCTGAACATAAACAGCTAATGCTCATTTACAATCCCCAACGACCTGCATAAAGGGATTTCGACCGTCGCTAGGATATGACTTCATAGGCCAACAAGTGAATAACCCTATTTTATCGTGGTGAATTTCATAAAATGAAAACTATTCGCCAGTAAAGGTTGGTCCTATATTCGGATTTCGCGGTGAAACTCCATATAAAAAAATTATTGTAACTAAG
Organism: Stomoxys calcitrans; assembly: GCF_963082655.1. Taxonomy (NCBI): domain Eukaryota; kingdom Metazoa; phylum Arthropoda; class Insecta; order Diptera; family Muscidae; genus Stomoxys; species Stomoxys calcitrans. The sequence continues at coordinate 118,504,285 of NC_081552.1, read as the reverse complement.
TGTTATAGTGTTAGTGATCTTGCTCACATGTACTTACTCGGGGTGGAAAAAAAAAATATTATTTGTGGATGCGAAAATAAGAAACTATTTGAATATAAATATAAAAATATTAACAAATATACCTCTAAAATAAATAGAAAAAATAAATGTTTCTTCCATAACAAGCTATTGCAATAAATTTGTACGAAGTAATAACGATTGTGAAAGAAAGTGTTATGCTTTTGGTCTTGCTATTACAACAACATTATTTTTATACAAGTGGAAGATGGTAGCAAAGGCTACAAAATCTAAATATTTTTCCAAAAAAATTGAAGTCGTTTCTTTTTAAATAGTTTTGTGTTTCATTATTATTTATTAATTTCGTTTTTTGGTTGAAATTGCAACAACATATATGAATTAGAGAACAGGGTTCACACTCACATTTGTGTGCTGATAAATTGGTTGGTGCCATATGAATTATATGTTAATGGTAACATTTTGGCCAAAGAAACCCAAAAAAATCATATGTGGTAACCTTGTCAAACCACCGGAAGAACGATTTAGGGAAATCCCCCCCCCCCCCCCAAAAAAAAACCTAGTACCAGCCTTAAAGATTAAAAAGGGTGGAAGGACATCCGAATTTTTCGAAAAAATTAACTATGCTTAAAAAGGTACTAAATAGATCACGGGGGTACTATGGTACACCTCGGGTCGAAAAGATATTGAACAAATTACTATTGTACTGACATTTCCATCACTGGAACGGACTAAGTAATAATGTTAGGAGTAAAACCACCTCTCTCGGGACAAAAAATCATACCCTGAGAGAAGTTGCTACTACCTGTTCTCTTATAAAGGGTGATTTTTTTGAGGTTAGGATTTTCATGCATTAGTATTTGACAGATCACGTGGGATTTCAGACATGGTGTCAAAGAGAAAGATGCTCAGTATGCTTTGACATTTCATCATGAATAGGCTTACTAACGAGCAACGCTTGCAAATCATTGAATTTTATTACCAAAATCAGTGTTCGGTTCGAAATGTGTTCATTCACCGTTCAGCGATGAGGCTCATTTCTGGTTGAATGGCTACGTAAATAAGCAAAATTGCCGCATTTGGAGTGAAGAGCAACCAGAAGCCGTTCAAGAACTGCCCATGCATGCCGAAAAATGAACTGTTTGGTGTGGTTTGTACGCTGGTGGAATCATTGGACCGTATTTTTTCAAAGATGCTGTTGGACGCAACGTTACGGTGAATGAACACATTTCGAACCGAACACTGATTTTGGTAATAAAATTCAATGATTTGCAAGCGTTGCTCGTTAGTAAGTCTATTCATGATGAAATGTCAAAGCATACTGAGCATCTTTCTCTTTGACACCATGTCTGAAATCCCACGTGATCTGTCAAATACTAATGCATGAAAATCCTAACCTCAAAAAAATCACCCTTTGCGAAGCTAGGGCACGGGTACTTGCTAACTCCTTTTCACTCAATTCGTTTCCCAATTCTTTGAAAACAGCTGATTTTATAAAGGGGAAACAGCTGGTTTCAATGAATTGCCGAACGAATTGAGTGACAATAAGTAAAAGCGTGCTAAGTTCGGCCGGCCGAATCTTATATACCCCCACCATGGATCGCATTTGTCAAGTTCTTTGAATGACTCCTTCAAATAGAAAAACTCCAGTCATAGAAAAACACCATTTCCAAAATTACAGGCATATCGAGTAATAATGGCGCCCTCCAGAGGCTCAAAAAGTCAAACTGGGAGATTTGTTTATATGGCAGCATTATCAGGTTATATACGGATTTAGATCATATATGGAACAGTTGTTGGAAGTCATACCTAAACGACATATGTAAAATTTCAATCATATTGGATAAAAATTGCGCCCGCTAGAAGCCCAAGAATTCTAATCGGCAGATCGGTTTATATGGCGGCTATATCAGGACATTGACTGATTTAGACTATACTTGCCAGAGTTGTTGGAATTGAAAATAGAACACATCATGCAGAATGTCGGCCAAATTGGATAAGAATTGCGCCCTCTAGAAGCTTCTGAAGTCAAGACCCAAGATCGGTTTATATGGCTGATATATCAGGTTATGGACCGATGACCATACTTAACACAGTTGTTGGAAGTCATAACGAAACACGTCATGCAACCAAATACGATAGGAATTGCGCCCTCTAGAAGTTCAAGAAGTCAAGACCCAAGGTCGGTTTATATGGCGGCTACATCAGGTTATGGACTGACTTAGACTAAATGTAGCACAGTTGTTGGGAGTCATTCCGAAACATTTCATGCAAAATTTCAGCGAAATCGGATAAAAATTTCGACCTCTAGAAGTCAAGACCCAAGGTCGGCTTATATGGAAGTATTTTTGCAAAATTTCAAGCGCCTAGCTTTACTCCTTCGAAATTTAGCGTGCTTTCGACAGACGGACGGACGGACGATCAAGAAATTAGTATACCCCTATGAGTATACCCTACGAAATTAGTATAATCCTATTGAGCAGGGTATAAAAAGAGAAATGTTAGTGGTCTAGGCAGTTAGTTAAAATTACTACAAGGCATATGTCCGCTATATCATATTTTGAAAATTGAAAAAGAAGGTCCAGCCTTAAAGACATTTAAATATGCACCCTTTTGTGGTTTACGCAAATTGGGAATATCGAAACTACGATGGAAAGCCCAGGCGGGGGGAGACATTTCGAAACTTGTTGAACAAATGTGTAAGCCTAACCCAAGAAGAAGATATGGTATAAAAAGAAAATTATATTTAGAATAGTTAAAAACTACTTTCAAACAACTTTCAAACCTTCCCATTCTAAAAATAAACCGTTGAGGAAAACCTTTATTTGTTTACTAATGTCGTACGCGTACTTTATTTGTAAAGCAATGGGCAGAGTGACGAATTGAGAATCTGCATTATTTGGAGGTTTTTTTTCCAGAGGCACATCATAATTATGTAGTACTTTCTTATAATAAATAAATAAGCAATTAGAAAAAAATGTTCCGACCAAAAATTTTGAAATAAATAAATAAAATGTTCCGACCAAAAATTTTGAAATAAAAACCTACAGGCAAGGCGGGGAGCAGGCTTATTTAAAAAACGTTTGTATTATAGAGTAAAACCACCAATAATAATAAATAAAAAAATTATGTGTACCGATTTTGTTAAAAATTTAGCAGAGGATTTCCGTTGGGTAATAAAACATGGAATATCAAATTTCTTGCAAATCGGATGAAAATGGTACGAAGCATCTTAATAAGTGAAAATCGAGCGATATCTAAATCAGAACCGATTTTTATCAAAATTCAGAGCATTTGTCTTTGATATGTGAAAATTGATTGGATGAAAATGTGATTTCCACTTTGATAACCATAAAACAACATACGGTCAAATGACGTCGAAAGGATACGCAGGCACGGTTATGGCTTTTTATTATATTTTTACTATGACAGCCACAGTTTTGGTGTAGGGTTCAACATGTATTTTTATAATAAACGCCACATAAAAGTTTGTTTCATTAGAATTCGCAAGTTAGGACCGAAAATACCCAACTGGATTCCCTAGATACCACTACGTTCAACTTGGGTTATTGTCGTGTCAACGGGTTATCGTTTACCGATCGCCATAATATATCATATTTTGCTTATTGGGATCAAAAGCAAAATAAGTGGGACATCTTAATGAATATTCCTGGTCGTCGTTACCTAAGACGGTCTACCAATATTGAGCTGAGACTTTGCACAAATTATTGTTATGTTTATAAGCAGCTTAAATACGAGTATGGCCGCATCGGACTATATTCTTATATTTCTCCCATATAGCGATCTCCCGATTTAGGTCCTTAGGCTCCCAAAAGGTGTATTTAGTACCCGATTTGGTTGAAATTTGCCGCAATGATTTGTGTTGAGATCCCCCACATCCATGCCGTTTATGGACCAAATCCGACTATATCTTAATATAGTCTCCATATAGACACATCATTTGATTTAAAGTCTCAGATCCGTAAAATCTGACTTTATTACCTGATTAGGCTGAAACTTAGACAATGAATTGTGTTAAGATCCCCGATATCGGTGTCGAATATGTTCCAAATCGTTTTTTGTCTTAATATGGCTATGACACCCATATACACACATCAATCCCCCGATTAAAGATCTCAGACCCATAAAAGACGCATTTATTGACCGAGTACACATAGTACTAATGCTTATGGGCTGCATATGAGGAAAATGATGTATTGGTGTGAAATTCTAGGATGCATAATATACCTGTGTCTTGGTCCTCATGATATTTTAAATTGATCCAGTGATATCCGTCAATCGAAAATGCTCAAAAGTAGTGGTGGGCAAACACACACATAATATTGCACACTATTCTGTGCACAAGAACATAGGTCCATGAGCTTGGAAATAATCTGGACATGTGCAAGTGTAGCCACCACTCAAAAACTTTTCGCTGATGAAGTTCCGTTGGTATTGTTAATGGGACTAATCAATCCGTGTTTTCGATTCGAATTCTTGAACTTTAGAGGTTCATCTAATTTAATCCAATTGGGCTGAGTTCTGTTATAACTTGAATGGTTTAGATTGGACTTTAACTTAATACAGCTCACATTCGATGCCGATATTCTCCTTCAGATTGGTCCATAAACATTCAGATCTAAAGATATCGATGAAATATTTTGACTTTTTATACTGTACTATTTGACTTTATTTCTCAATCTGTCCATAAAACTACTTTTTGCAACGCATCTGGTCCTCCATGGAATACAACCCATCTTTCTAGGCTGAAGAACAAGAAGAATAAATTATATAAAAGGTTCAAGGGCTCAGGGTCAACTTTAGACTTTTCGAAGTATTTTTTAGCAAGATGTCAATATGATAAAGAAAACAAATTGCCATATGGTAGTTATTTGAATAAAATTAGAAATCAATTGAAATCAAATCCTAAATCTTTTTACAAATTTGCGAATTCAAAGCGCCGTTGTAATAGTTTACCGAACTTTCTTAAATATGAAGCTAAAGTAGCTGATAACGATTCAGGTATTGTCGACATCTTTGCAGACTTTTTTTAGCACTACTTACTCAGATAATCATTATTTGTGTGGAACATATCCATACACAATCAACAATTCAGCTTTTATAGACGTGTTTGGGATTGGCGAAAAAGTAGTACTTGAAAATTTAAGGTCCTGGTCCAGAACATTTTAAAGCATTGCGCTCTCGAACTTTCGTATCCCCTTTGTATAATTTTCAACAGTTCATTGAAGCATGGATATCTGCCGGAATTGTGGAAACAATCTTATATAATACCGTTGTTTAAAGCCAGAAACCGCATTGAGGTATCTAATTACAGGGGCATTTCAATTTTGAATGCTATTCCGAAGCTATTAGAGAAATTTTTGACTGACACTATTTTACATCAAGTCTCTTGTATATTGTCTCCCGACCAAAATGGACTCCGGAAGTCGAAATCGACGATAACAAATATTTTAGAGTTTACTTGTTTGGGCAACGATGGCTTTAGGGAACGCTGCCAAACGTATACTATCTATACCGATTTTAGTAAAGCATTTGATAAAGTCAACCACAACCTTCTGTTAAGAAAAGTAGACCTTATTGGTTTCAGTTCCACTTTACTAAAGTGGATCAGATCGTATCTGACTGGACGTAATCAAAGAGTTAAAATTGGTACTGCAGTTTCCAAATCAATTGTTGTCTCTGCAGGTGTTCCACAGGGTGGTCATCTTGGCCCTGTGCTGTTTTGTTTGTTCATGAACGATCTCTCGCATTAAAGCACTTGAATATTTTGATTTATGCAGATGATGTAAAGATCTTCAGATCGACGAGAGACTCTAATGAACCGTGTTATCTTCAGAATGACCTTGATACTCTTTACGAATGGTGCAATCAGAACTTGATGGAACTTAATATATCCAAATGCAAACACTTATCATTTTCAAGAATAACCTCTCTTAAAACTAGCTACTTTTTGGGTTCCAGTCAACTTGAAGTAGTCTATAGCCTTAAAGACCTGGGATTTCTTCTAGACAAACGCTTAAACTTTCGTCAACACATCTCAATGGTTGTACATAAAGCACGTGGTGCTCTTGGCTTCATGAAACGCTGGAGTAAAGAATTTAACGATTTCTCTGTGATGAAAAACTTATATACGTCGCTAGCCAGAAGTAATCTTGAGTACGGTTCAGTGGTTTGGGATCCATACTTCAATATTCACTCTGATTTGATAGAATCGGTTCGAAAACAATTTCTACTATTTTGTCTCCGTCGAAATGGGTGGGACAAAAGCATTACCATTACCTTCGTAGAACCATGGTAAACATTACGTTTTTGACTAAATTAATCCATGGTCTAGTAGATTCTTGCTTTCTCTTGAGTCAAATTTTATTTCACGTTCCTATCAGACCTAACAGATATTTTGATCTTTTGAAAATTTCTTATTATAGAACCAACTATGCCCATAATGATCCTTTTCGGCACCTATGTTATCAATTTAATCAACTGAAAGATATACCAGATCTATCTAAGAATCGAGGAAATTTAAAAAGGAAAATTATATTATTTTTTGAATTCATAGGTTAATACATTTGTAAATGTATTGTTATTAGTCTGTAAGGGTATTTATTATCTATAGACTTACATAGAACCAAAAAAAACTCTTTCTATAAAACACTCTGCGATGCCACACTAACAAATCACTATTATTGGCATGAATATATATAAAAGTTGCGTAATAAAATTTTCGCTTGCAGTTGAGTTGTCAGATCAGAGAACTCAAGAGCATGTTAGAGAAACTACTTTTGTAATGGAGGAGGATTATTGAAAATGATTTGTCTTTTAGCAAAAACCATATGCTGAATATCATAAACAGCAACTGCATCTATAATGGAAAAACGTAAGCAATAGACAAAGAATCGCCTACAAATTAGATTAGTTAGAAATTTCATCTATTACGATACCATACACTTAATAAAATAGAAATGGAAATTCTATTATGTATTTCCCAATACAATTTACTGAAGAGCACTCATTATTAAATTTGGCCGAAATGCAAAATAAAAGTCAAAGTCGTTCATGCATAAAGAAACAAATTTCGGATTTTTTTTTTTTTGTTTTTTTGAATTAACACAATTTTTGGCCATTGCCTCTCATTGAATACCTAGAACTTTTCGCATCTTTTTTTATTTAATTTTTTTTAATTCATTTGTTTTTACACCTAATTAATCTAAAGGCTGCACAGTACACATTAAAAGTACACACAAACGCATTCTTACACATGTTGATGTGGGTGTGTGTGTGTGTGTGTGCGTGTGTGTGTATGTATATATTGAAATCAAAACTGTTGCTACAATAGTTAACAACAAACTGTCATTGATTTAAAACCAAAACATGTAGTTTATTATTATTTAAGTTTTTCTTTTGTTTGCAGTTAAGAATTATTGTTGCCGTCTTATACTAAAAATAGAGCAAACAACAAATTCGGTAGATTTGTTTTTCTTTTACCTAATATTTAAGCAAAATTGCACATCAAAAAATGTTTTTTCTTGGGATATTTTCTGTTTTTGTTTTGCTCTTTTTAAGAAGAAAAAATCTAATAAAGCTCTTAGATCTACACTTTGTTTTCATTCAAAATGGTTTAAACATTCAACAAAACGTTTCTCGTTTTTTTGTTTGTTTAATCGTGTTGATTTTAAACTACATTTTTAAAATATGTTTGCATCAATTCCTTTTGTATATTTTGTGTGTTACATCTATGCAAATTGTCAGTTTTTGCCAATTTTCTGGTTAGTTGTTTTGCTTTGGGGAATAATTTGATGTTTGTTTTTTAATACATATCTTGGGTGTTGAAAATATTTTAATATTATTTATTGCTAAGTGGTGAACAAAAAGGTCCGCGGTTGTTGTGGCAACAAATAGTTAGTGAGTGCAGCTATATATTTTAAGTAATTTGTGTTATTTTGCAGTGTGGTATTAAGTTCTTGTTCCTTGCCTTGACTCCAAGGTGTAAATGTGTTAAGGTAAGTAAGTTCTTGCCGACCTTGCAGTGTGTAACTTTTTCGTGGATTATTTGTTAAGTATATGTGACATGGTTTTGTTTTTTTGCTTATATTTTTTTCCTCCTATACATAAGTATATAGAAAAAGATATGTTTAATTTTGTTATTAAAAATATTGTTTTTTTTTTGTCCTTGTCTATAATATGTCTGGGGGTTCCTTTTTGGTTTTATTTTATTAATTTTTTTCTTCGAGATATGTGTGTTGTTTAAAGAAAGATTTGCCATTTACCTCTTCTTCACAATTTTGATATAAGAAATTAGAAAATCAAAATAAGTAAATAAAAACGATTTGATGAATATATTATTATATATGAAAACGCCTTTTATTTTTATTGAAACAATATAATCATTATTATGAATTTTTTTTAAATAAGTGGATATAAATAAACATTTTTTTTTTGCTTTGATTAATTTATTAAAATTTAATATGTCATAATAATATATGTAAAAACTAAACAAATAAATTTAAAAAATGACAAAAACTCTAAAATTATATTAAAAAACTAAAACTTGTATTTAACTTTAATATAACTAAGATTTCAGTTTAATGTGTTGACGAAGGTAATTCCTTTGTCCAAAATAAATATATGCACGCATATATAAAACGAATGATGGATGCTTGAAAGCTGTGATTAATGCATTGAATTCTGGCTGATTACAATGATTTTCGACACAAGGGCTCACAGGAGATAGATATCGGGAGAAGCAAACAAAATAATAGATATTTTGCATTAAACTGGGATGTACTTTTCTGAATGGTCTTTTAGGTGTTGATTTTTCTTATATTCTTCAAATTTCCTGAAAATATTTTCGAATCCTTCTGTGCATATGTTTGTGAAAAAGGTCCCCACATTCCACCTCAGACTTTTATAAACACTTTCGTTTAAGATGTTTTTATGACACATTACATACACTCATAAACGACAGAGAATTTCATAAGAGTTTCTTTTTTTTAAACGTTCTAGAGTCTATATATATTGGTCCGCTTATGCTTTTTCATTGCCTTCTATAATTATTCCGATCATCAAAAAAGTGTCAACTCTATCAACGGAATTTTGAGCCACTGCCAATATTTGGAGCTGGAAACGGCAAAACTCTGCAGGTTATGGTTTCTCACATTAATACGCCTTACGACGTTTTCAAAAAGCACCTACGGGGAGAAACCTAAAATGTTCAATGTTTATTTGTACTTGAACGTGTAAATAACATCTACGGAGAACTTTTGAGTTTACTATCTGTGGAAAATCAAGCCTCCTATCGGGTTTCAGAAGAGTCTGCGAAGGTAAATCATATTGAATTATTGCGAAATATTTTCAGCTCTGGGCGGATAACTCGCAGTTTGTTGTCATAGAGACAAAGATGTTTTATCAAACTTATCATATTAATTTTAGTAGCGATGGTGCGATGTACACTGAGTGAAGTGATGAAAGACGAGACCAATTGTGTAGACAGACATATTGTGTGGCGTACAAACCACCCGCCAAGGGTGGTTGTGGTTAAGCAGCCACAAATTTATTATTCACATAGGCAAGAACAAACAAGGAAAGTTGTTGGAATATTGCAACAAGGATAGAATACTAGGGGATGTGCTATGTTCGCTGAGCCATAGCTAAACTCTACTCTGCTAATCAGCCAAATGGGTGAAATAATGAATCATTATGATACACCACAGGTGCAATGCGTCCATGTATCAGTGGTATTTGGAGTAACAGATGTTGTTGTACATATTCGATTTGTATGTTGTATGTTTTGTTAACTTCATATACATACATTTCAAAGACAATAATAATAATCATAGTTATGCATAATATTAAAATATATGTGTATGTATATGTTTAATTAATGTAATGTTTGTTAATTTGCATTTAATAATATTAAGAAAGTCTTTTATCTTCGCATAAGCTCTTTGGGCTTTTTCTTTAAAATTTGTATTTTGTTTTTTGTTTTTTTTTTTTTTGTTTTTTGTTTGTTTTTGTTATGAATGCATTTTTATTAAATATATTTTTTCTTTTAAACTGGATAATGAAACTATATGAGCATGTAAATATGTATGTATGTGTGTGTTGTTGTGTATGGTGTTTGCATTGGGGATATATGTATGAATGCATGAAAAAGAATTATATTTCTAATAAAACTAAAATTAAAAAATTATAAATATATAAAATGTTGTTTTTCGTTTGCTACAAAACAATAGTTGTGAAACAAGTGTAGTAAAATAATAATTAAAACAAAAAATAACAGAGTGTTTTCATATAACAATTTTTCCATTACAATTTTAAATATATAAATTTTGTTTTAAATCAGACTTTGGTTTAACAATTGAGTTTTTGTTAACTAATATTGTTTTTGCTTTGCTCTAATTAAATATAACAAATTCATAACAATATAAATGTAATTTTGTTAAGAACACAAATTTTTCTAAAAATGAAAATCCCAACAATAAGACATGTTTGTTTAATTAATATAGACGCAGATATAAACGAAAACACTCCCGACGAACGAACAAACAAACAATTTGAATAGATATAAATGACAAGTTTCATGTTTGTTTGTTTGTTTTTTTTTTAATAATTTTCCATATTTAATGAAATAAGAAGACAATCTAACTGTTTTTGTTTTTTTCTTAATTTTTTTTTTTAATACGGGTTAAATTAGGCGAAATTTGGTAATTGCCACATTCACCCAATGCCCATTTGGGGTAAACGATATGGGTGATGGAAATCGAACAAGATTTGCACATACACATGTATTGCTAATAAATACTCTATTAAAATGCCGGGTACAACTACCAATGAAATTTGACTTTTCTTTCACCTTGCTGGAAAACACTGAACAAAAAATAATAAAAAAAATTTGTGAAGATTTAGGATTGGGCACGTCTCCAAATGGCTAGAAAATATTGAATTTGCATGCAACATTATTTAAAATGATGGCAATTTTAAAAGAAATGCATCACTGTAATTGGAAGAGGCCCCTAAGATTAATGGGAAATTAAACAATTTTCTAAATTAATACGATGGCGAAACAACATCTTCTTCAATTTATAATGAGAGCAGGTATGTTTATGTTGGGAAATAACAAGTAGCACCAAAATTAGAAGTTATTGATAGTTATTGTCACCTATTCTTTTTGTACAATTTTGAATGACCCTGTTCTTTTGTTGAGCAAAAGTGAATCGCATAGCCACTCGAACGAAATGTTGCACATAGCCGAAATGATTGATAAGTAGATTTTTTATTTCAACAAATTATCGTTCTTTTGAATTTGATTTGAAGAAATTGAATTGGTTTAACTTGTAACTTTAGATTGGATGAATGAAATTACACTTCCTCTTTTATTAAGTCGCACAAGGGCCTAAGGATTTTGTATTTTTATTTCTAGTTTAGAAATTTAGAACAAATTATTTTTACAACCATGATTTGCATATTTTAAGAACGTATGATCGAAGCCCATTCCGAGGATAATAAAATCAAATTTTTGATGGGCTGTTAACATTTGAAAACTGCTCAATACCTTCTTAAGTCACTATCAGACGACGTGTATTTGCCTTATGACGTGTTAAGTACAGTAACTCTGAAAGTTGTTCACATAGTACGATATATATATCAGGCATTTAATCCGTCTCTCAATGTTGGAATGAATATGTAGTGTTTTTGATAAAAGCGAATTTAATTTTCATCGGATAAAAACGGGTTAAAGGTGTTATATGACAAAACATTTAGTCTGACAGCATGATTACAATACAAAAGCATTGTATTGCTTGAGACATTTTCATGGCCAACATAGTTCTCTCTCCTTTGGAAAATAAATAATACAAAGAAATATATAACTAAATGATCCGCCGAATAGGCCATAGGTATAGGTATTGACTCGCAAAAGACAATCTTCAATTCCCCAATATATTACAATCAACTGTTTAATGACAGAGGAGTTTGTAATGAACGTTAATTTAATTCGGTGTTTTAGGAGTTGTGTTCACAAACATTATGGGACAATATTCCAGTTATTTAAGTGGAGTCACTAACATTGAAATGTGAGGGTTTTTTTGTAAAAACGCATTGTGAAAATGCGGGGAATTAATTCAATAGACTATTATCTTTTTTCGGCTTTGGCTGTATACGGGCATAGATTCAAAGTTAACCCACATTTCCTCAATAAGTTGTAGCGTCCCTTAGAAGATTTAAGGATTTTTATTCATAGCCTTCATTTATTTCTTTTCTTTGTGAATCTTGAATCCTTAATATTCCAACACTCTCATAACAAAGTGAAGAGGATGTTGGTATCAGAAGACCCCTTAAGTATTTCGATAATACGGGTACTATTTTCAATATCGCCTAGTTCGCATGTAATAATATTTGAGTGTTGAAATCAAATATAGTAAGGCGTTTCAGTGTTTTGTTTTTGCTGTTTCTCTCTGCATAGATTTAAATTTTTTGAATTCCTATACGAGAATATTAATATATGAATGCATATTTCTATATATATATATATATATATATATATATATATATATATATATATATATATATATATATATATATATATATATATATACAGGGTGGCTGATGAAAGCCGCTACCAAAAAAAAATGTAATAACTTTTTTTCTATTTAATAATAATAATTTAATAATTAATTTAATTGATTAATTAATTAATTTAATTAATAATAATTTAATAATTAATTTAATAATTTAATTTAACATGAATAAAAGAAAAATGTATTCCATACACCGAAAAAAAAATGTAGCAATATTCATCATTGTAGCAATATTCATCAGCCACCCTGTATATATATATATATATATATTGTTCTGCATTAAATGTCATAAGTTCGATATAATTTAGGTATGTTTTAACTTAAACAAAAATGTCAAATAAACATAATGCACACCTCTCTAATATGACTTTTTGTTTATTGTTTTGCTTTGTTGACGATAATGTTATTTGTTCTCTTTTTGTTTTTAAGCTGTGGTTTTTCTATTTTTACTTTATAATAATATATATTTTCTTTATTCTAATAAAGACATTTACTTCCGGTTTTTTGTTTGTTTGTATTTTTTTCCTTATTATAGGGTTTTTTTTAAGGGGCTGGGAATATTGTTTTGTATGTTTTTCTCTGTTTAAGCGGATTTTAATTAGACTTTTTGTATTGGTTTTGCCTTAGCTTTGTTGTTTGACTACACTTATAAATTAATTGCTGTTATCTCTTACGGTTCTTGGCCGAGAAGTATATCTTGCATTTTCTTTTCGCAATGACGATTCTTTGAGTGTCTTGCTTGGCAAAACATTCTTCTCGCGACCAATCGAAAAAACGGTAATGTGTAAAATAAATATTTATTTATATATATATTGAAAAAATAATATTAAGACAACAACATTTTAAATTAAAATCATTTCAGTTTGTTGTTGTTGTTGTTGCTGTTGTAGTAATATATAAGTATTCATATAATAAATGTTGTATTACTTGTGTGTCTTTGTTGTTGTTGATCTTAAACTTTATAAATTAACTTGTCCAACGTTTCTTATGCCAGTTTTGTTTTGCTTCTAAATTCTTTTAAAATGTAAATTAATATTGCTTTTTGGGTTCCACACTCTGCTTTGAAAAATGGTTGTTTCGCGTTCTTGTTCCTTGTAGTAAATTGTGTATTAAAAAATTAAAATGTATGGTTATTATTGATACCGCAAATGATGTTTGTTGCATTTGTTGTTGCCGTTACCAGTGCCATTATTTGTCATTTTGAAAGATTACTTTAGTGAATGGGGGTCTTTACAATTGCATTGGGAGCAATGTAGTGGTAACCAGGTATTGGCAGTCCTGCAGTTTCCATGGATATTCTAAAAGAATGATTAAAAAACAAAAAACAAATCAATTAATGTGTGTTTGTTCTTTATTTTTACTTATGCTAGAAAATCATTGAAAAATATTAAAAAAGGACAACGTTATTTACAAAACAAAAAACAAGAATATATTCCAGACCAAAAGAAGTATTCCTATGAAACACAACTCTGTTACCACTTAAATAAAAATTGCATCAACAATTCCTTTTTTAACTTTTACTTTTGTTCTCCAATGTATTTCAGTGACTTTTCAGACCATATATCTTGTCTAAATTTCGATTGTTGCTTTAGAATTGAAATTGAGCGGTCAAGGCCCCGTAATTCGAACAGTTTGCTGAATAGTGAATTATTTAAATGAATTACTATTTGTATTAATGTAAACTCAAAGAAATTTGCTATCAAAAACTCCTAAAAATGGAATAACAGTCTTTTCTTATACAACAAACATTTTCTGCTGTTGTCAGATGGTCAAAATTTGAGACTAGCTTAGATTACACTCGCGCAGCTTTTTGTCATTTAAATCAATAAAAAATATTTCCACACAAAATAATGAGGTCGTTTATAACCCTGTATAATAAGATTATTGCTATGTTGTTCAAAATCGAGCAAATCGTACTTTTTTTTCTATCAGCCAACACGCAGTGCATTGCGTTGGCGAGAGGAAATTAGGAATTGGGGAGGGGGAAAAAAATGTACTGCTTATTGACATTTGTCTTAAATCTTTGGATGTCAAAGTGGGTGGGAAAAACATTAGCCGGAAGTCGATTCCACATACGACCGGTTCGGGCGAAATAATAATGCCCTCTATAATGCATTGTGCGGTCCGCTGACCAATCAATTACAAACGGGTGTGAGTTCCTGGAATGTCTAGTATCCCTGACATACATCCTTAGATCAGGAATAAGAAGACGAATATCAGACGAACACACACCATGAAAGTACCGATAGAACAGCGCCAAACAACCCACATTGCGACGATGATGAAGGAAGGTAATCGAGTGGGATACCCCACTGTCCCCAATCAACGCCATCGCTCTCCTCTGTACACGGTCCAGTACCTCCAGGGATGATTTTGAAGCTAAAGCCCATACATGTGAGTTGTACTCCATTTTCGGCCTTATGAAAGTGGTGTAATTCTTACACCGTTTAAGGAAGCCTAAACACTTGAATGCTTCTTTTGACACTTTAAATACATGTTTAGCCCAACGGATATCACTTTGTATTTGCATGCCCAGAACATCAAGAGCTTCTGATTGCTCAACATCTACACCGTTGATAGACAAAGATGATCGTAATGGGTCAGCGATTCGTTTGTGTGACAACAAACAGCACTGAGTCTTCCGTGCATTAAAATCTACTCGATTCATTCGACCCCACTCAGAAATGGCCAGCAAATCCTGGCAGAGTGTATCGTCCATAACCCGCCGCTTGTCCTAAATCTCTCGAAGACTCGGCCTTTGATCGAATGACAGAGATTACTGTCATCCGTAAATGAGTAGATCGGATTCGATGTCTGACCCAACAGATCGTTGATGAAAATAAGAAAAACAGAAGGAGAAAGAACAGAGCCCTGGGGTACACCTGCGGTCAATTTATGCTCATTGGATGAGAACCCATCTATAGCGACTTGAATAAATCGAACGAAGCCATTAGCGGACACTACTCATGTAAAGAAAAAAATCTTTTATCGGTATTACAAACTTGTCTCTTATAAGCAATAATTCTGTATAAGAAAAAAAAACGCATATAAGAAGAAAAGTTGGAGTTTTTTGGACTTTTGTATATCCCGTTGTCTACTGTATAACCTACATTTAAAAAAAAACACTTTTCCGCCTCACATTTAGAGTCGGCAGTATTTAAAAAAGTAATATTAATTTAAACAAGTAAAAGCGTGCTAAGTTCGACCGCGTGCTAAGTTCTTATATACCATATACATTATATACCATGGATCGCATTTGTCGAGTTCTTTTCCCGGTATCTCTTTTTAGGCAAACAAAGGATATAAGGACAATATCAAGTTATGGTACATTTCGCACCATAATTGAACTGAATATTGGAAACCATAGTAGAAGTCACTGTGTTAAATTTCAGACAAATCAAGTAAGAATTGCGCACTTTAGGGGTGAAGAAGTAAAATAAGGAGATCGGTTTATAGGGGATCTGTATTAGGCTATAAACCGATTCATGCCATATTCGACACGTATGTTAGAGGTCATGAGAGAAGCCGTTGCACAAAATTTCAGCCAAATCGGATAATTCTTGCGCCCTTTAGAGGCTCACGAAGTCAAGATCCCATATCGGTTTATATGGCCGCTATATCAGGTTATGGACCGATTTGAACTAATCTTAGCACAGTTGTTGAAAGTCATAACAAAACTCCTCATGCAAAATTTCAGCCAAATCGGATAATAATTGCGTCTTCTAGTGGCTCAAGAAGTCAAGACCCCAGATAGGTTTATATGACAGCTAAATATATCAGGTTATGGAACGATTGAATGAATTTGTTTGCCTAGGTCGAGGTGCGCGTTGTTAATTGGAACAAATCCATATGTTTATATCTGGAGATAACATCGTGTACTGTTGATTTGCTTTTATTAACCAATTCAGATATTTTGCGTTCAGATTTTCTTTCTAGAAATTGTTGTATAAGAAATTTTGCGCTCTTCCAAGTGGATTGCTTGTTTATTACGCGACATTGTACAAAAATCTTGAGTATCCTTTACTGGATGCTTGTTAATGACTGGTACTATGTTCGTTTTTCACAGTTGAAACACATGTTTTTCGCGATTACTTTTTTGACTACACTAAAAAAAACTCAATTATAACATCATACTTTTATTAAAATTGTTCCTACCGAAGGAAATCAGTAAGTTTTTTTTGCTTCAAAATCATTCAAATTAAATTCAATTAAAAAATTCTCTGAAATCGGACCCATAAACGAATTTGTATTGTTGATTAACAATTTTGTAATTTGGATTTAGGACAAACTCAAAAATCCAATTAACGCAGTTATTAACTAAGTAAACCAATTTTAATTGGTGTCCCTTCTCTCAAATAACTTTTTTACCAATTTAATAAAAGGAAATAATTGACATTTTTACAAAAAAAAAAAAAATATTTTATTGGATAAAATTGCTGATAAAACATATAAATTGTTGCTTAAAAATATTTATTTTATAATTTATATTTTCTTAAAGAAAGAAGAAAAAAATTGTCTTTCCTTTATGAACCACTTTTCATCGTCGTGGATACCGCCTGTAAAAAGTAAAATGAAAATAATTTATATATATATTAAAGTGAATCGCAATCAATACCAATACGATACAACGAAATCTAGATCCACATGACGGAATACTGCGTTTGTTATCTTCCGTCGTCAGCGTCATTTTCCATGCAGATATAGTCTCACAGGAATGATAACATATTGAAAGAGAATAATATTTATTAATACCTCGTCTACTTTCTTGCATGTCCTCTAATTAAATTCGTTTGGAATGTGTGTACTTACTTCATTTGTTCACATCCAAATTTTTCTGCTTTACAATATTTCAGCATAACACTTTTAAAAATTTAGTGTTTTTACTTAACAATTATTTTTTAATAAATTATTTTATTTTATTGAGGGATAAATAAAAACCGCACTTTCTTTCTTTTTGATATTTTTGTCTACCCACGCCTCTTTGTGTCTGTCTATGATAAAAACTAGACATACATTTGGCCCTTTCGCACTTCTTCGCATTACATATGTGTGAAAGAGGACAAAACAGAACGCAGAAATAGATACTCACAATTTGTATTATTAAATAACAATTTAATTCGTACAATTAAAAATATGTTCAACGTATGTCTTCTTTACCAATTCCAATCATTTACCATACAGAAAAATTGGATCCCAATGTCAAAAATAATTAAATCTATTAACACCATATTTGAAAAGTTTGTTGCAAGTCAATACCATGCTTAATCGGTCAAATTTAGGTCTATATTTTTTTTGTGTGAGGTTTAGAAAAAAATTTATTGAAATTTTGTCCTTAAATTTTTTTTAAGATGGACCAGACAAATTTCTATCTTTAGAGGAGAAGAGGACAAAACAGACCGCAGAAATAGATACTCACAATTTGTATTATTAAATAACAATTTAATTCGTACAATTAAAAATATGTTCAACGTGTGTCTTCTTTACCAATTTCAATCATTTACCATACAGAAAAATTGAATCCCAATGTCAAAAATAATTAAATCTATTAACACCATATTTGAAAAGTCCTTAAAACTTTTTTTAAGATGGACCAGGCAAATTTCTATCTTTAGAGGATTTTTTGCTGACATGTTTTCTTTAGAGAAATTTTAATTGAAATTTTGTTTATAATAAACTGTCAAGTTATGTATGTTTTAATTGAGATTTTGTCTTTTAAAAAAATAATTTGTTTTTAGAAATTATATTATAACTTTGTATTTATAACTTTTCACATGGGGGTCACATGGGCCAAATTTTGTCTTCGTAGAAAACTTTATTGGAATTTTTTTTCTGTGATTTTTTTTTGAAATTTCGTCTTTAGAAAAATTTTATTGAAATTTTATTTTCAGTGAATTTATTTGAATTTTGTTTTAAATTTGAAATTTGTTTTAAAAAATCGTGTCTTTACAAAAAAATTACTGAAAGTTTATCTTAAAACCAGTAAGGAAGGGCAAAAGTCGGGCGGTGCCGACTGTATAATACCCTACACCTACCCTATAAGTACAATGTGGGAGCTATATCCAATTCTGAACCATTTTTTTCGGTGGGTGTTTTCAGATAGGTAATAAAAACAGCCCGTATCAAATTTAGAGCAAATATGTTCAAACTGTAACAACTACGATTGACGAACTGATGATCCATATGGGATCCATACTTATATTAAGGTTAACAAATGAGCACTTTATTGGAATATTTTTCAAAATTGGACGAACATATATATGGGAGCTATATCTAAATCTGAAACGATTTGGAGCAAACTTCTCAGATATTGTGGTAGTTGATGAGGAAAGCGTTGTACAAAGTTTCGGCAAGGTTGGTCAATAAATACGCTTCCAGTGGCTCTCGAAGTGAAAATCGGGCGATATATATGGCAGCTATATCTAATTCTGAACCGATTTCTAGGAAATTCACCAGCAATGTCGAAAGTCATAACAAAATTCTTCCTGCCAAATTTCGGAGAATAGGTTAACAAATTTTATTGGATTATTACTGCAAATCGAACGAACATATAAATGGGAGCTATATCTAAATCTGAACCGATTTTGAGAAACTTTATGGATATTGTAAAAGTCGTATGGATATTGTAAAAAGCGTTGTACAATGTTATGGCAAGATTGGTCAATAAATGTGCTTGCAATAACTCTAGGAGTGTATATATATATATATATATAATATATATATATATATATATATATATATATATATATATATATATATATATATATATATATATATATATATATATATATATATATATATATATATATATATATATATATGTATATATATATATATATATATATATATATATATATATATATATATATATATATATGTATATATATATATATATATATATATATATATATATATATATATATATATATATATATGAGCTATATGTAAATCTGAAACGATTTCTATGAAATTCACCAGTTATGTCGAAAGTCACAAGAAAATTCCTCCTGCCAAATTTCGTGAGAATCTGTTAACAAATGACCATTTTATTGGATTATTACTGCAAATCGGACGAACATATATATGGGAGCTATATCCAAATCTGAACCGATTTTTTCCAATTTCAATAGGCTTCGTCTCTAGGTCGAAAAACATGTATGTACCAAATTTGAAGACGGTCGCATGAAAATTGCGATTTGTAGTTGTACACAAATTAACATGGACAGACGGAAAGACAGACAGACGGACATGGCTACATCGAATCAGAAAGTGATACTGAGTCGATCCATATACTTATCAATGGATCTATCTCTCTTCCTTCTGGGTGTTACTAACGAATGCACTAATTTATAATACGCCGTATCACAGTAGTGGGGCAACACATTTTAATTTGCATTTAGAAAAAATTTATTAATTTTCATACCCTCCACCATAGGATGGTGGGTATACTAATTTCGTCATTCTGTTTGTAACTACTCGAAATATTTGTCTGAGACCCCATAAAGTATATATATTCTTGATCGTCGCGACATTTTATGTCGATCTAGCCATGTCCGTCTGTCCGTCCGTCTGTCTGTCGAAAGCACGCTAACTTCCGAAGGAGTAAAGCTAGCCGCTTGAAATTTTTCACAAATACTTTTTATTAGTGCAGGTCGGTTGGTATTGTAAATATCGGTCCAAGTTTTCATATAGCTGCCATATAAACCGATCTTGGGTCTTGACTTCTTGAACCTCTAGAGTGTGCAATTCTTATCCGATTGGAATGAAATTATCCAACAACTGTGCCAAGTATGGTTCAAATCGGTTCATAACCTGATATAGCTGTCATATAAACCGATTTGGGGTCTTGACTTCTTGAGCCTCTAGAGTGCGCAATTCTTATCCGATTTGGCAACATACGTGTTTATTATGGTCTGAATCGGTCTATAGCCCGATACAGCTCCCATATAAATCGATCTCTCTATTTTACTTCTTGAGCCCCCAAAGGGTGCAATTCTTATTCGAATTGGCTGACATTTTACACAGGTCTCCAACATATAATTTAATTGTGGTCCGAACCGGACCATATCTTGATATCGCTCTAATAGCAGAGCAAATCTTTTCTTATATCCTTTTTTTGCCTAAGAAGAGATGCCGGGAAAAGAACTCGACAAATGCGATCCATGGTGGAGGGTATATAAGATTCGGCCCGGCCGAACTTCGCACGCTTTCACTTGTTTGTATTACTGTCTTTAAAAAATTTAATTTTTTTGTAATTTGAGCGAAAATCTCATTGAAATAATGTCTCTAGGAAATCCCTGGCTCTCGTATACATTGGTCCTTCGACTTGATTTCTTGAGCCCCTAGAAGCTGCAAGTATTATCCAATTGGGCTGATATTTTGCACTTAGTGTTCTGTTATTCAAGTGAAAATCACAGCTGATCGTCGCCCGAGGAAAGTAGCGTTTTTTAAGTAAAACGAAATAATTGGATAAAAACTAAGTAAAAGATTATTTTTTACACAAAATAATTGAAAGGCCTCTTCGGCGACACTAAAGGTTCTCCTGATGGCAGGGGGATTTGACGCGGTTCTTATCCAAGTACCATGGGTGTGTGGAGGAATGGTTCGTGGACTTAGAATTCCGGGATTTAAACTTCTCAAGGATACGGGCCTGTATTCTTACAAAGAGTAGTCTAAATGTTTTTCTTCTTCAGTCGCTAAGCACTGAAGATTTAGTAGTAGCCAGCCTTGAAATAAAAAAGTCTCATTACTGGCTGGCTTCCCTGTATATGGCACACGATTCAGAGATGCCGCCTTTAAAACTAACGTCGCTAGTTGAAGCCGCTTCTGTAGAGAAAAAAAGCCTCATTGTAGGAAGTGATGCTAATGAACATCACCAGATATGGGGAAGTTCGGATGTCAACGAAAGGCATGAGCTGCTTATCGAATATATTATAAGTTGCAATCAGGCGATTTGTAATAAAGGGGATAAACCGTCCTTTCCGCAGCTCCTTGGAGGATACATCTGAGGCCTCTAGACTAAGGAAGATTCTTTCCTCTAGACCCATCACGGTGGAGTATATTCAGAAGTAAGAGAATGTATTGACAATGTCTTGTGAGGAAACACTAGAACTGCTCGTTAATACACATTTCCCGGGAAATTCTCCAATGGACAACGTGGCGCCAGAAGAGGTTGTCAGTGGTATGCATTCGTCGGAGGCTATTGGGGAAATTGTGTCTGAGCCCAAAATCCTTTGGGCGAGAAGAAGTTTCGGCTCCTTTAAGTCGCCAGGCCCTGATGATGTATCACCGGCTGAATTACAAGCTGTGTCTGATAGACTGGTTCCCTGACTAAGGGAGATATACTCTGCTTGTATCGGCATGTCATATATACCTGTATAGGGACACGAAGGCCATTTTCATTCCGAAAGCAGGAAAACCCTACCACATGAAGGCGAAAATTCTTCGTCCTATTAGTCTGTCATCCTTTATGTCATCCAAAAGAAAAAAGAAGTTATCCTAAATCTCTTAACATCGTTTACATTTAATCCCAATGAGTTTCCACCTATGTCTAACAAGAGACGTAGGGAAGATGTTCAACAAATCACAACACAGGTTGATATAGCAACAACAGCACTCAATATAACGGCAACACTGGCTTAAATACCAACCACCCAAACCGTTGCGGCCGCGGTGACAATGATGTAGCTACATCAGAGACATGACATTATTACCAGGTAGTGTACCGTAAACAGCTGAGTACATATTTTTATCGCGAAGAGCCCTATCTGTCAACGAGTTTGGTTGTGTGTGTATATAGTTAAGAACCATTACACACACACAACAACAAAAAATGGCGCGAACTAGTTACATACTCAAAATCAGTGTTGCACTAATCACGGATTTTGACAGATAGTGCACTCAATATTTTGTTGTTGGGCAACTGCCACTGCCTGTAAATGAATATATCCTCATCAGAGACTGCAAAAATCGGAAGATGGCATATTAGAACTCAGTTTAGGATCTGATATGTCTGTCACCATACAAATGATTACAAAAGAAAGCTAGATTATTACCAATAAACATCATTTTGAAGAATTTCATTCCTTCCACCTTGCTTTCAGAACATACCACTTTAGATGATGGACGACTTATTATTTCGATGACAATTTCGAAAATGTTATATTATATGGAGATTTTAATTCATACCATCAACAATGGGGAAATCATTTTAATGACACAAAAGGTCAAGAGAAAACCGTTTTCGAAGGCCACCATAGAGCAGAGGTTAGCATATCCGCCTATGATGCTGAACGCGTGGGTTAGAATCCTGGCGAGACCATCAGACAAAATTTTCAGCGATTGTTTTCCCCTTGTAATGCTGGCAACATTTATGAGGTACTATGCCATGTAAAAACTTCTCTCCAAAGAGGGGTCGCATTGCGACACGCTGTTCGGACTCGGCTACAAACTGCACTCATTGATATGTGAGAAGTTTGCCCCTGTTCCTTAGCAATTTACAACCTTTTGATCTTAAAAGACTGCTCAAAAACGTACTTTTGATCCAGTCGGTAAATCTGACTTTTGCCTCATGTTACATTGCAAATAACATGTAACATAATTATCGATTCGTCGCCGTTCGCAGCAATTGGGCCTCTGTTACTCAACAATGTGGAAAATCTTGCGGTAGGATTTAGGTGTAAAGCCTATCAAAATACAGCTGGTGCAACAATTGAAGCCAAACGACAGCAACGCAGAATTTTTGGTGAATGGGCTCTTGGAAAGATGGCCGGAAAATTTGTGTTCAGCGACGAAACTTATTTTTGGGTCATTGGGTACTTAAATAAGCAGAATTGTCGATTTTGGAGTGAGCTACCTATGCATCCAGAAAAAGTTACAGTTTGGTGCGGTTTATGAGCTGCTGTCATCACTGGACCATACTTCTTCAAAGATGATACGAATCGTAACGTAACTGTGAATGGTGAGCGCTACCTTGAGATGATATCCAACTTTTTTTTGCCCAAAATATAAGAGCTTGGCTTGCATGACATGCGGTTTCAACAAGACGGTGCCACATGCCACGCAGCACGCGCAACAATGGACTTAGTGAGAGGCGAATTCGGTGAACATTTTTGTTCACGTTCAGGACCGGTCAATTGGCCGCCTAGATCGTGCGATTTAACGACTTTAGACAAATTTTTGTGGGGCTTTGTTAAAGCTCATGTCTATACAGACAAGCCCGCTTCAATTGACGCATTGGAAGACAACAATGAAGCATTAATTCATGAGATACGGACCGAAATTTCGGAAAGAGTATGCCAAAATTTAAATGAGCGGATAGACCATTTGAGGCGTCTCAAATGGTCTATCCGCTCATTTAAGGTCAACATTTGCATGAAATAATATTGAAACATTAAATTATATGGACTGTACTATCGATTCAAATAAAGATTTCACGGATTTTTCTGAATTTTATGTGTTTTTTTTTTAAACTCTCCTAAAGCTCTTAAAAAATCGCCCTTTTTAATATCATGAAAAACACTCAATGAAACAATGGGAAGCACACACTGATGTGTTGATATAATCGTACAGGGTCAAAAGCTGAAACAATAGGACACGCAAGAACATATGTATATCCCGAATATAATACATAAAGGTACTATTAATAAATCAGTTTTCGACACATTACGATATGAAAGATTTTAATCCGTAGAAGATAATATGAAATGTGATATATTCGCAAAGCTATTCCATGAGAATGCAAGAAGACAACTAAGCGGAAAAACAGGAAACATCAGTATGGTGAAAAGAAATATGCAAGAAAGCTACAGCTAAACAACGGTTAGCAGTGTTAAGATTCGAAAAACACACCATCACAACAAAACCTCAAGCAAGGAACGAGGAACCTCAAGGAAGACACACGTAAAGAATATTTTTAATACTCTACGACAACAGCGGAGAGCAGGATGGAAACAGTTCTGCGAAGAGATAAATAGTGACATATCAGCGGCAGATCTTTGGAAAAAAGTTTGGCAATTCAATGGATGGAAAACGGACCTACAGGAGAGCCCATACTGTTGAAGAGTATTCCGGATTTAAACTTTAACCCGCCTTTCTCCTACAACGAACTTGAAACAGCAATTAACACCTCAAAAATACAGCCGCAGGATCGTAATGGTCATATCAAATCATTTAGCTCAAGGCATAAACACTCTCTTCTAGAGATGTACAACGACATCTGGACAATAGGCTACATTCCAGAGATCTGGAGAAAATTCAAAATTGTACCCGTTTTGAAGAAAAATAAACCACCGCAAGTACTAACGTCATACAGATCAATAGCCCTAATTTCGAAAGAATGATCAAATCCCGACTAGAACACTTCTTAGAAGGCAACAAAAAGCCAAATGATAATCAGAACGGCTTTCGCATCGGATATAGTACATCTGATAACATCGCCATTCTATGGTCTCACATAAAACTCAACATGGAAAACATATGTAGATACAATAGATACACGGTTGCTGATTTCGTGGGTATTATAAACGTGTTTGAAGGGGTTAACAACTACGTACTGCTACAAAAGATCGAGCTAATTGGCGTTACTAGATGTATTCTCCGAAATCTTTTACTGTTTAAAGAATTTGTTATTACTGGTGCTAATTAAAGTTGTAGCAGGCGATCCTTTACGGGAACTCCTAAAGGGTCAACCATAATGACCCTTTCTTTTTAATATATACCTAAACGACATATTCCGAGACTTGGCTCCTAAATTCCTGGCATGTGCAGATGATGTTGTAATTTTTACATCACACTATAACCTGAATATCGCCTTGGGAGGAATACAATGGAATCTAGACATTCCCACATCGAGCTTAAATTAAATCGACTCTCTGGCATCGTCAAAATCCAAATCCGTGATTTTTGCTAAGAAAAGAAAGAGTATACTTCCAACTTAAACCTATATGTACCAGGAGCTCCTATAGAATACGACTCAACATATAAACTTCTGGGATTTGCTCTTCATGAAAACCTTAATCACATAATTGTACAACATTTAAAGAACATTAAACACAGTTGCGGCCAAAAATCGAGTATGTGGCATTAGTTTTTCAAGACTGCCCGAAACACGTCCTTCTCACACTTCAAAGGACTCAATACAAATGCATCAGGAATTGTCTTGTAGCTATATGTTCAACACATGTTCGAAGCTTGGAACACACTGCCAATATCACACCCATTCCGAAAAGATTCTATCACACCTATTCCAAAAATATTCAACCAAATCATGCAGCTTTAAATAATGCCAGAATATTCTTTAACCACGGTTTTAGGAACTCCCCGACATGGATTCAACAAATGCAACAAAAACTTCGAAATAATTTTATCCCATTTGATCCACATCCTAAGTTCCAGTCTGATTTTGAGACTATACAACTTAGAACGGTTGTAGAGTCTCTCAAAATTAAGAAGAATACCACCCCAATCCAGGAAATAAAACTCACATTCAATTACATCACTTATTGAAGATGGAAAGGCTTTCAACATTTATATACAGACGGATCCAAGACACACCAACACGTAATATCCGCCTTCTGGTATCCAGACATCAAAGCGGAAAAGTCAATTAACTTTTCCCAAGATTTTTACAGCAGAGGCGCATGCGATTCTTAAAGTACTTATCATTATAAAGACCTTAACAAATCTAAAATTCTTGGTAATTTCATATAGTCGATCATCATTAGAGACAATACATTTAATTTCGCAAAACAAACACCACCTATACATCTTTAAGATAGGACGGGCATTATTTGAGCTAAACACAGCTGGCATAAAAGTTAATTTTTTATGGATCCCAAGCCATTGTGGTATAGAAGGAAACGAGAGAGCAGATTGCTGACAACCACATAAGGTACAAATTTGATATCTTGAGCGGTTAGAAGACGCAATTTTTATGCGATTAGATTCAAATTCCAACAACCATGGTAAGGATTGTCTAAATCAGTCTCATAAATCTCCCATATTAACCGATCTCCCGATGAGCCTTTTTCGATTGCAAATAAACTTGACAAGGGATTGTCATTTTTAATTTTTTCTATTGTTGGATACAACTAATAAATGTAGAACTATCAAAAAAAAAAAACAAGTAAAAAGGCCACCACCTCGGGTATATATGTAAACCACTTTTCGTCATAATCCGGAGAAAACTGCGTAACTTATGCCCCCATAGCACCTATATGCATATTTGGTCCAAATCGGACCATATTTCGGCACGGACATTGAGTGGTTTAATAAGTACAAGTCATTGTTCTATTTTGTAGAACAAAATATTGATCTTTTTGGTAGCTATATCCAAATATAGACCGGATGTCGAAAAGCCTAACATAAGTCACTGTGTCAAATTTCAGCGAAATCGGATTATAAAAGCGCCTTTTATGAGGCAAAGATTTTTAATTGAGAGATTGGTCTGGGTCAAAATTGCAGAAATATGTCGAGAGGCCTAACACAACTCACTGTCTCAAATTTCAGCGACATCGAACAATAAATGCGCCTTTTATGGGCCCAAAACCTTAAATCGAGAGATCGGTCTATACGGCAGTTATATCTAAATCTGAACGGATCTGGGCCAAATTGAAGAAGGATGTCAAAGGACCTAACACAACTCACTGCCCCAATTTTTTCCAAAATCGGACTGTAAATGCGCCTTTTATGGGCCCAAGACCTTAAATCGGGAGATCGGTCTATATGGCAGCTATATCTAAATCTGTACCGATCGAGGCCAACTTTAAGAAGGATGTTGAAGGGCCTAACACAACTTACTGTCCCAAAATTCAGCAAAATCGGATAATAAATGTGGCTATTATGGGCCTAAGACCCTAAATCGGGCGATCGGTCTATACATAACCTATTTATGGACAAAAAAAAACAAATCTGTGCATTGTTTCAGCTTGATATCTCTATTTTTAAAGATTGTAGCGTGATTTCAATAGACAGATCGCCTTAGATTTTTACGACAAATAAGAATATATATATTTTATAGGGTCGGAAATGGATATTTCGATGTGGTGATGAATATACCCCCATCCTTGGGTGGTGGGTATATATACAATGATTTCTTTGAGCTTCTCTAGATAAAACTCTATTTAAAAAGCAATAATATTTTCACTATTTTTCAACTTTATTGGAAAATAAAAAGAATGTACCCTTTTATACCCTTGCCATATTTTCAACATACGATCTTTGATTACCCATTAACATAATTCAGTTCAATTAGCTGCCTGTACTTGCCCCATTTCAAGAAGTGTTTGAAGCACATGCCCCACAGTCGAAAAATCTTTGGAATAATTCTAGAACATTTGAGCAGATAAAGATATCTACACGAAACTGACATAATTTAGGTCACCTTTAGAATTTTAAAGTGCATTATAGGCCGATCGTCATGATTCTTTGTGCAAAAAATGGTGGCGACATTTGTGAGGTACTATGCTATTTGAAGAAATGGTATGGCAACCATGTAAAAACTTCTCCCCAAAGAGGCAGCGCACTACGGCACACTGTTCGGACTAGGCTATAAAAAGTCAGACCCTTATCATTGCGCTTAAACTTGAATCGAACAGCACGCATTAATACTGGGTTGCCCAAAAAGTAATTGCTGATTTTTCATACAGTCGGCGTTGACAAATTTTAAGCATTAATCGAATTGGATCGTCATGTAACTTAGCGTGAGATAGGAGAGAAGTTAAATATACCAAAATCAACCGTTCATTATCACATAAAAAGTCTTGGACTGGTGAAAAAGCCTGATATTTGGGTACCACATGTATTGAAAGAAATTCATTTAACAAACCGAATCAACGAAACAACGTTAGTCGAAAATGATCATGGTCCAAGCATGGTGAACCAGCTCAAACCACTTCAAAGGCTGATATCCACCAAAAGAAGGTTATGCTGTCTGTTTGGTGGGATTGGAAGAGTGTGGTATATTTTGAGCTGCTTCCAAGGAACCAAACGATTAATTCGGATGTTTACTGTCAACAATTGGACAAATTGAATACAGCCATCAAGGAGAAGCGACCAGATTTGGTCAATCGTAAAGGTGTCATATTCCACCAGGACAACGCTAGACTGCACACATCTTTGGTCACTCGCCAAAAACTGAGTGAGCTTGGCTGGGAACTTCTGATGCATCCACCATATAGCCCTGACCTTGCACCATCAGACTACCATTTATTTCGATCTTTGCAGAACTCCTTAAATGGTAAAACTTTCGGCAATGATGAGGCTATAAAATCGCACTTGGTTCAGTTTTTTGCAAATAAAGGCCAGAAGTTCTATGAGCGTGGAATACTAAATTTGCTAGGAAGATGGCAAAAGGTTATCGAACAAAATGGCAATTATATATTTGATTAAAGTTCATTCTAATATATATCAAATTCGTATTCTACTCTAAAATACCTTTTATTTGAGCCCCACGTTGCTATGATCGGTATATTTGTCCTCTTTGGGGGAGGGGCGGACACATTGACACTTTTTACCAATTATTGATATCAGACTCGTGCTATACTCCCAAAGACCTTTCATTTGAGGGAGGGAGCCCCTCAATCTCTTGGTTTCACATTAGGATATCAGATTTGTATTCTACTCTCAAATACCTGTTATTTGAGCCCCATGTTGCCGTGGGCAGTAAAAAAAAGTCCCATTTGGGCGGTGTCTTGGGGAAGGGGAGTGCCACCCAGAAACTTGGTCCGGAAATGGATATCAATTTCGTGCTCTACTTCCACATACCTTTAATTTGAGCCCCATATTGCCATGGTCGATAAATATGTCCGATTGGGGCGGCCAAAAACACTTGACTCCATATTTGAATATCAGATTCGTTTTCCCCTCTCAAATACCTTTCACTTGAGTCCCATATTGTCATGATTGGTCTATGAATATATTTGGTAGGTTTTGGGGGTGGGGCGGCCCCCCTAGCGACCCCATTCGAAATTCGTATACCAAATTTTTGGGTTCAGGCTATTAAAAGAAAGCACAAAAATTTCGCTTAAATCGCACCACCCAACTCCGAGATCAGCCGTTTCTGAAAGTTTGGGTAAGGGGGAGCGTCCGTCTCCCATCAGATATCCAAAAATTTAGTAATCTATTTTCACCACGGGTTCATTCATCTATGAAAATTTCAAGAAAATCGGTTTACCCGCTTTTGAGTCTATAGGGAACAGACAAACAAACAACCAAACACAAATTGATTTTTATATAAAGGGTGATTTTTTAGCTGTTACCTTTTTGGAAACACTGGTTTAAACAGTTCACGCACGTTTTGTTTCAGGGTCAAACGTCTTCATTTTAGTCTATAATTGAACCAAGAATCGTCTTACAAACCAACAACGCTTGCAAAGTATTGAATTGTATTATCAAAATGCGTGCTCTGGTTAAAAATTTCATCGCGCATTTCTTCCATTCCATCGACGAACCTAATTTTTGGCTCAATGGGTACGTAAGTAAGCAGAATTGTCGATTTGAGATTGAAGATCGCCAGATCGCCAATGCATCCAGAAAAAGTCACAGTTTGGTGCGGTTTATAGGCCGGTATTATCATTGGACCGTACTTCTTCAAAGATGATGCGAATCGTAACGTAACTGTGAATGGTGAGCGCTACCGTGAGATGATATCCAACTTTTTTTTTCCCCAAAAATGAAAAAGCTTGTCTTGCACGTGGTTTCAACAAGATGGTGCCACATGCCACACAGCACTTGTAACAATGAATTTATTGAGAGGCGAGTTCGGTGAACATTTTATTTCACGTTCGGAACCGGTCAATTGGCCGCGATTGGCGATTTAGCGCCTTTAGACTATTTTTTGTAGGGCTACGTTAAAGCTTATGCGCGTATTGGAAGACAACATTGAAGCATTTATTCGTGAAATACCGGCCGAAATGTTGGAAAGATTATTCCAAAATTAGACTAAGCGGATGGACCATTTGAGGCGCAGTCACGGTCAACATTTGCACGAAATAATCGTCAAACATTAAATTTTATGGACCGTAATATCGATTCAAATAAAGATTTCATGCATTTTTCTGAATTTTATGTGTTTTTCATTTCGAAAAGCTTTATTATAGCTCTTAAAAAAACGCCCCTTATATGCGAAAAAAAAAATAGGGACAGCGGATAGACATACAAGTAAAGGCTTCTAAATCGCGTAAAATGAGAGCAATATCGATGGTTTATGGCATGTTTTTAATGCATACTAAATTTCCCATGAACAATCAACAATTAAGGAACAAGGGTTACTTCTCTCCTTTCAATGAGTTCCGTCGGATTAAATTTTCAGTCCAATGACAAGGCGCGTCCTTTTTTATGCCGAGTCCGAACGGCGTGCCGCATAGCGACACCACTTGGTGGAGGAGTTTCAACATGTCAGGATACCTTACAGCATTACCAAGGGGATAACCACCGCCGAAAATTTTGTTAATGTTCACGCCGGGATTTGAACCCAGGCGTTCGGCGTCGATTGCAAAAACAATTTCTGTTACAAAAATGACAAACATGTGTAGTTTATTTTTTGTCATTTTAAACATAATATCAAAATATCACTTTTGGTTCTTAAACGAAAAACTGCAAAATTAGAAAAAGGAAGGCAATTTCTGGGTACGAATGTAGCCAATTTGTGTTCAAGCAGCTCAATAGCTACATACGATATCTTGTGTTCAAAACGGGCTTGAATCACCCTAAGCATAGAGTCCATTCAGTTTTGGGGAACGGAAACGGATACAAGTACCTACGAAGCTTAAATGAGTAACCAAAATTTATCTGAGTTGGACGAACGTACATAACCGTCTTATTTGAGCTTTAACAATATTCCACAGATTTTCAATTTCATTTAAATTTGTTTAGAAAAAATTTCATTAAAATTTTGAACTTAAGAAAAATAGTTTTGAGGTGGTCCTGGTCTGATCAAAATATTCTCTCTGTAATATTGTATATTCTAAATATGAAAGTTTGTCATTTTAAAAAGTTGTACTAAAATTTTGTATTTAAATAAAATTTGATTTTTTTGTTTCTATAACAAAATGTGGGGGAGGGGCCTGCGACTCACGACTCACTAGCCGATCACGACTCACGACATACTCACGAGGCACTCACGAGGCACTCACGACTCATAAGACAATCCCATGGCAGCCTGTTGTACGTAACGAATTGACCCGATGGAGTTCTTTATCGGCAAGGACTGCCGCCTGCTACAACAATCACGACTCACGGCTAAACAATTTTTTTTTCTATGAAGAGAATATTTTTGTCCGTGCGTCCCAAATCACAGCATTTGAACGTACGAATATTAATGTATAAAATGTGTCAGCACTGCATATCCACTTATTTGGTCTCTAAACTTTTATGCATATGTAGATAGATTTGTACCTTAACATACCATATGATTTGAGAGCATACAAACAATTTGGTTTTTCATTATTTTTTTTTAACTTTAGTCGTGATTTGCTAGTAAGTCGTGAGCGCCTCGTAACTGTCTCGTGGGTCGTGATTTTCTCGTGAGTCGTGAGCATAATTTCTCTCACTCACGCTTACGCACGAAGAATTTGACCTCAAATAAGCATGATCTCGTGATTAGCATGGATCTCTCTTAAGAATCAAGTGGCTCATGCGTGACACGACAACTCACATGCACACCCTATCGGATAGTAATCTTATTCCCCCTTATTCCGGTTGGCGTAGTCGAATGTCGAAATGTTTACCAAATGGTATTATGGTTGTCAAAGACGAAAATTGGTTTAAATTTTTGGTATCACATAAGTCGAATTCGACTGTAAAATTTTCCGAAAACGATCGATATATAAGTTAATAGCATTCTAAACTAAAGGGTGATTTTTTTGAGGTTAGGATTTTCATGCATTAGTATTTGACAGATCACGTGGGATTTCAGACATGGTGTCAAAGAGAAAGATGCTCAGTATGCTTTGACATTTCATCATGAATAGACTTACTAACGAGCAACGCTTGCAAATCATTGAATTTTATTACCAAAATCAGTGTTCGGTTCGAAATGTGTTCATTCACCGTAACGTTGCGTCGCGCCTGTTGGTCGAAAGAGTTTGGAACCTACTTTTATATTATTTTTTATTTATCACAATATAATTTTATTATCAAACTGTCGAAGGCGAATAAGTTACGGAATACCACGATATGTGAAATTCGGCTTCAACTACGACTGATGTCGATTTTCGCCTTCGACAACGGGAAAAAGAGTAATTATTTCGTACCGAAATTAAAGAAAAATTCGACCAAAACCTACCAAATGTCCTACATGCCAAAAATGCGGTATATGTTGCAATACCCGCCACCGTATATTCATTAGATCGTCTATATGTACATAGACGATCTAGACATCTTGTCCGTCCGTCTGATTGTTGATATTACTCTACAGCCGAAAGTTCAAAAATGGCCTTTATCTTGATATGGGACGCTATGTACCGATCTCCGATATATTTTTGCCTCGAATTCAATGAAGAATTCGAGAGTTAGGATAAAATGATTTCCCGGTTTAAATTTGAGCCCACCCAGAAATGTCCTTTTACTACCTATTTTCGCCTCAACATCTAAGTATGAACCAGATCAGACCATATTTGTATGCAGCTGCCACATAGCCCTGTTTTCCAAATAAAGGCATTGAATTTTCGAAATTTGGAAGAGCTCCCTTAACACTCGTACCAGTTACAGCCAATGCCGGAATTTACGTCATTTTTCCTGAAATATGAAGCAGTGAGCCCCTTGCAACAGTTCCCTCGACATCCATGGTTTTATTCTGCGCTTTTAACGAATACACATAAACGATAGGAAATGAAATAATTTTGAGTTATGCCCACCGATTTTTTTCAGTAATAAACTTGGTATTTATAAGTTAAAACCCCTACCAAAAATTTGGGTCAGCCTACCAACCTACCAAGATAATACAAACCTGCCAAAAACGCCAATACTGGTTACGAACAAAGGGTGTCTTGACCAGTGTTACACTTGTGACACTTTAGTGTATAATTGTACTTTTTTGACCATGTCTCTTGTTTTTGCGCCACAATTTACCACACTTTTCCACTCCTGGTGTGTGTACAATTAAACAACCCTGGCACATAAGATATAAAGGGTGATTTTTTTGAGGTTAGGATTTTCATGCATTAGTATTTGACAGATCACGTGGGATTTCAGACATGGTGTCAAAGAGAAAGATGCTCAGTATGCTTTGACATTTCATCATGAATAGACTTACTAACGAGCAACGCTTGCAAATCATTGAATTTTATTACCAAAATCAGTGTTCGGTTCGAAATGTGTTCATTCACTGTAACGTTGCGTCCAACAGCATCTTTGAAAAAATACGGTCCAATGATTCCACCAGCGTACAAACCACACCAAACAGTGCATTTTTCGGGATGCATGGGCAGTTCTTGAACGGCTTCTGGTTGCTCTTCACTCCAAATGCGGCAATTTTGCTTATTTACGTAGCCATTCAACCAGAAATGAGCCTCATCGCTGAACAAAATTTGTCAAAATTTGAACACATTTCGAACCGAACACTGATTTTGGTAATAAAATTCAATGATTTGCAAGCGTTGCTCGTTAGTAAGTCTATTCATGATGAAATGTCAAAGCATACTGAGCATCTTTCTCTTTGACACCATTCAGACATGGTATTTGACAGATCCCACGTGATCTGTCAAATACTAATGCATGAAAATCCTAACCTCAAAAAAATCACCCTTTATTAGCATGACTGCCTTTGTTCAAACTCTGGCGAGAAGATCGGAAACATTATCAAACGGTGGAAACCCCCTCACTAACGCTGGCAACTTTTATGGGGTCCTCAACAACAACAAAAACTTCTGTCCGAAGAGGCATCGCTCGCTTGTATTAGACGGTCGATCTGCCCATATCTGCCTGCACGCTATTCGTGGCATATTTTGTAACTTTTGCATGTAGTCTTCTAAGATCCAGGCAAGTATGGCATCAGTGTGTGAGAACGCAATGCATGGTGAAAAAGTATATAAGTTTCAGCTCAACCCAACAGTTCACCTACCGTCAGTCAAATAAGTTTGCGTACATATGTGTCTAATATTTAATTTTGTTGCTACTGAACTTTAGTGGAATATAGATCATTACATATATAACCGGATTCCACGATTCAAATATATCGAAACCCCTAAAAATTGTCGGAAATTCATATAAAAAAAGTTTACGTACATTAAGAAAACTCATAATTATTTTTGAGAACTAAAAAAGTTTTACAACACTTTTGTACTTCGAGGGCCCTCTTTTAGATGCGGAATTTGCTCCCAATCGTCGATTCGCGCTTCTAACAAGAATTTGGGTGTCGATTTCCCCTGTTTAGACTCAATGTTCTTATAAAATACGTTTTGGGAGTTTTTTAGGTGAAATCTTGCGATTTTGATACTTTTTTCTAATAACTCTCCCATTTGGTCTATTGGATTCATGCCAGATGCTTTTACGGGCCCGGCACGGGATAGCTATAAGCATAACACAGGTTTGAACTTTGAGCTCCGATCTGTGTGGTGTTCAATGCTATCACGAGAAGCTTAGCTGCGAGCTACCGGGCGCGTCCACAGGTTGCGGATAGTGGAATGCCCCATGCGGAGTAGCTGCAATTGCAGTCGCGGAAAAAAACGGTATCGAGCGGGAGGGCGGCACCGGCTTTTGCACAATTACTGAGTGCCTATGATACTCGATATGGCAAGGCGAGTTATTGGCGCCTTTAAATAACCAATGGCCACCCTGTTACCGCGGCAATCGGTCCTTCGGACCGGATCGAGCTTGCTCGCCTATAGGAGACGAGGATCGCCACCTCCACATATAGACATGTGGCTACAATAACAACAACGGGCGTAAAAGCTCTTAACAATCACTCCATTATCTAGTCGATCTTTATAAGCAGTATTTTTAAGGTCGACGGTTAATTGAAATTAAAATTGGCTTGAATTATGGAAGGGTTTTCTCCACACTTAGATCCAAATTAATACTGAATAAGTCAGATTAGGTCTAGATAAGTATGTTTATCCATTTTTTCTACTATAAAAACTAGTTTACCAAAGTCAGGGCACCGCCATACCGAATGGAGGATTATGTCATGGTTTAAGCCTAATTAGTTTTTCTCACATTTTATTGGACCATCCGACTCTAAAATGTTCTATTTTGACCCATCACAAAAAAATGTATTTAATTTTTTGTTGCTACATTCGTAACACCACTGTTCTACGAATTCTCCATCAAGACCTTTAATTTCATACATATAAATTGGGAGTTGTGCAAGAATTAACTGAGCGCGATTTTGTTGCTCGGCAAAATACATATGCAATGCTGGTTGACATCTTGGCTAAAGACGCGGTATTTTTTCTAGAAACATGACTCACATTTACATATCCGGCGGCGTCAACAAGCAAAACATGCGTTATTGGAGTGGTGTAAATCCTCAAGAACAATATTCGCGATGCCGTTGCCAACATTCCGATTGATATGCGACAAAGAGTGGACACGAATCTCAACCCCGACATAAGTGAGTTACTATCTGGCCATAATCGTCTGGTTCTAGGGGACTTTAATGGGCATCACACTTAACGGCATTCTCCCCTAGGTAACGACCAGCGGGGCATAGCTTCGGCAGACATCACCATTGCATCCCCTGATCTCCTGAGTGATGTATCCTGGCAAGCCGTCATATCTTTGGGGTCAGATCAGCTCCCCATAATTCTCACCATCGACCGACCACCCGACTTCATAACCTCTGAGCGCCAGACGTTTATCAATCAGAAGAAGGCCGATTGGGCTGGCTTTAAAGAGCTTACCAATCGCCGCTTCAGTGAACTGCCACCCCCCTCGGATGTGCTAGTTGCCGAGAGGAAATTCCGAGACATCATCAACGCAGCAACCGCTTGCTTCATAGCAGCCGGTCGAATACCCCAAGTGCGGCCCAATTTCTCGGCGCAGGCAGTGGTACTCGCAGACGTGCGCAATGGGATTCGTTGTTTGGACCCCACTAACCCCAGACTCATTGAGCTGAATCTGGAAATAAACAGGGTAGTCAACGAACATAAGCGGAATTTGTGACTGGAACACTTGGAGCAATGTAACTTAGGCACCGGTTTAGGCAAGCTGTGGTCTATTGCTAAGTCACTCTCGAATCGCGGTATACGGGATGACAGGACCTCAGTCACTTTTGGCGAAGTAACCGTGACTGATCCGAAGAGATGGGCCAGGTTGTTCAACCATCAATTTATTGTGCACCCCGAGAGTGGCAGGGCAAGGAGGAGAGCCATTCGCCATATCCGTGGTCTGCGAGCCGATGGACAACCATCACAATTTCCCGTGGGCGAAGTTACGAATGCCATCCGTGGCGCCAAATCATCCAAGACGTTGGGCCCCGACGAAATCTCTACATTGATGTTGAAGAATCTGGATTTACCTTGAGTTGAGTACCTTACTACTGTCCTAAACCTGTCTTTGAACACTCTTATAGTTCCCGATGTCTGGAAAATGGGCAGAGTGATCCCGCTACTGAAGCCTGGAAAGGACCCCAGTGTGGGGGGTGTCGTACAGACCGATCTCCCTTCTCTCACCAGTAGCAAAGATGCTTGAGACATTACTCCTCCCGAGCCTCGTAGGAGAATTTCCATTCGCCAATCATCAACATGGCTTTCGAAGACTGCATAGCACAACAACTGCTTTGCATGCCATCCCCGCACAAATTTGCAGTGGCTTCAATCAGCCCAAGCCATGTGGACCTATCGAAGGCATTCGACACGGTCAGCCATGCCAAACTATTTGAGGACATCGCCAACACGTCCCTCCACCCAGGTCGCGAATTATCTGTGTGATCGCCAGTCATTTGTGGAATTTAGGGATAAGAAGTCGAAGCACCGTAGAGTGAAACAGGGAGATCCCTAAGGCGGGTGATATCTCCGGAATTGTTTAACATCAACCAGTCCTCCATTCCACCGCCTCCAGACGGCATAGAGATCGTATCATATGCGGACGATGCAATAGGTTAAACGTCTACGTCAACAAACTTGCCTCTTATTTCGCTGCAAGAAATTTGATGATATCTGACACCAAATCTTCAGCCACATTGTTCACTACATACACGCATGAGGTGCGTAGGGAGCTGAAAGTGATGGTCGACCGAGTGACAATTCCGACCATCAAGTGTCCCAAAATACTTGGCGTCACATTTGACAGCTCTTACACATTCTCCCCACATGCCACAACAATTTGCGATAAAGTCAAAAGTAGAAACAAGATCCTCAAACCACTTGCACTTGGGGTGCAGACAAAGAAACCTTGCTGAGTTAAGTTATTCAGCGCCAGTGTGGTCTCGTCAACTTTGTGACACGCAGAGGAATAATATGCAGATCTGTCAGAATGCCGTCCACCGAACTGCGACGGGCTGTCTCCTCAGTTCTCATGTGAACCACCTTCATCAGGAGACAAAGATCCTACCAGTGCGAATACATAACTACATGCTGTCTAAGCAATACCTTTTGGGCTGTTTTCGCAGAGGCCATCCAAATCATCATCTTGTGGATAGATATCCACCGTCCAGAAGCCTTAAGGTAGATCTAGAGCGTGGGGTTCAGAGCTACAAGAGAGAACCTCTAGATCAAGCGGCATATCAAGCAGGTCTAGACAACATTCATGCAGACACGGCAGCAGATGCGGTAAATGTCTACCGGGTGAATGTAGTCCTTGGAGAACGACCGCCTCCCATTGCACCTAAAGAAATTGATGCCGACGTGCATGTATGTCCCGATTGTAACCAGGGACCGCATGACACACGTCGTCTGTTTAACTGCCCGGCCAGACCCACTCGACTCAGACCCAGATTCCTGTGGACGCACCCCATCCAACTCAACAGAATCAAGCAGACGAAAGATAGAACACAACAAACTGCTACAACAACCGCAACAGAAACGAATCTCAAAATTCGACTTAATCAGTGTATACGCAATGGGGTTCCCTATTTACCCGATGTCATTTTCAAGACTGCATAAAAACTAACTGAAGTACTTTGGAAAGTTTCGCTGGCGCACCCTGTATAAAAGTCATGCTAATTTTTGAATCTTAAACGTACTTTTATTCTTTAAATTAAATGTTTCCGCCAGTGTTTGCCAAAGATTTAACTTTCCTAAATGAAATGTATTTCCGTAAATTTTTATTCAATAAATTAAAAAAAAAGGTAATTTTCTTCTTCAGCATCTCTAAGAATACTCCCATATAGAAACATGCAACCGTATCGATCGCAATGACACTTAGCAAGTGTTTTAGTACTAAGGTAAAGGT
This sequence comes from Stomoxys calcitrans, assembly GCF_963082655.1. Classification (NCBI taxonomy): domain Eukaryota; kingdom Metazoa; phylum Arthropoda; class Insecta; order Diptera; family Muscidae; genus Stomoxys; species Stomoxys calcitrans. Next base: position 118,465,349 of record NC_081552.1, on the reverse strand, counting down.
TCCTTTATGAGACTAGCTCCTTTAGAGAACATAATACAATAATCAATGGCAATGTTTATTTAATTGGGCTCATGTGGGGAAAGGGGAAGTCAAACTGGATAGCAAAGGATAAGAGGTGCAATCATTGTTCTTCATTTACTATGCACAAACAAATGCTGTAAATGATATATACATATAAAGTTTAATACATTCACTGTTTTAGCCCAAGAACACACACATTGTCGGGTTTTTGTTCTTTCGGTTTTTTATTTATATTTAAATGACGATCTAAAATACATATTAAGTTATTACTGTTTGCTTATGCATGGATGTGTATTTATGTACGTATGGATGTATGTAATATATATGAATGTTATGTATATCATGTGGTTACAATGGATTAATGTTTTTGTTTTTGCTTTTTGCTTTCTTTCATCAATCTTAAATACGAATTTCTAAGGCTTTAGAGCTTAATATTCTTTTATTTATGTGTGTTTTTTTATATATATATATATGTTATATATATATATATATATATATATATATATATATATATATATATATTAGTTTTGTAAATGTATAAACTAATATCTAGAAAGATTTAAAGTTACATATTTGTTATGTCATTTATATTTATTTGTAAGGGTTTGCATTCAATAACTGAAAATACTTTTTGTTCACAAAGAAAAAGAAAATAGAAACTAAAACTAATAGTAAATCAATTTAGTCAAAAACTAAATAAAATTAGTGTATATTATACGAAATACATATATAAGAAGGTATGTATGCGTCGTACGTAGTTTATATTTTAAAAATATATCAAAAATATAAATAAATGTATGTATGTGTTTTGTTTTTGTATGGTGTTTTGCCAATGGAAAATTTTTCAACAAACTAATGAGATTTTACATTTTAGAGAAAATATAACAAGAAAATATAATTGGTAAATAAATAGCCGTATATGTATGTAACTTTGTTGTGAGAAAGCTTTGAATGACTTTGAGTCAAGTTGCTTTTTTTTTTTGTCAGTAAACATGTTTAGATGCCTTTTTGAAAAACAAATTCTTGTTTTTTTTTTTTTTTTGTTTTGTTCAATATTTTAAAATACACATCTTAGTTTAATTTTCAATAGAAAAATGTACACCAACCAACAGCTAAAAATGGCTAATCACTTTACTTTCTGCTATATAGCCTGCGTTCGAAATTTCAAGAGATATTTATCTACCCAAGTCTGTCATTTTAGTAATTAAAAATTTAATGCAGAAAGAAACCAGAGTACTGCATGCGTTTTGCAGGGATAGTTTAAATTCACGCTATACTAGTGTGCTTAAAGAACGAAGCGTAGACTTTTTGTGGGCTTAACCGATTCAAAACAGCGACACTATAAATAAGCATTTTTGATGACAAAAAAATTCCAAAGAAAAAAGAAAAGACCGGTGAGAAAAATGTGATGATTTTTGTATTATTATCTCGGCTAAGCTGGTGCGCCACCGAATCAATCCCATGGCAGCCGGTTGTTGTTGTAACCACATTTTCATATGGAGGTGGCGGTTGTAGGTGAGCAAGCTCGTTCCGGTCCAAAGTACCGAACGCCGCGGAAACAGGATGGCCATTGGATATTTAAAGGCGCCAATAACTCGCTTTGTCATATCGAGCATCATAGGCACTCAGTGTTTGTGCAAGGGCTGGTGCCGTCCCGCCTTTCACTGAGACTCTCCGCTCGATATCGCTCATTGTTTGCGACTGACGTTGCAGCTACTCCGTATGGAGCATTCAACTATCCGCAATCTGGGGACGCGTCCGGTAGCTCACAGCTAAGCTTCTCGTGACAGCAATGAACACCACACAGATCGCGCCTCCAGCCAGTGCGGTGCTCACAGCTATCCCGTGCCCGGCAGCCGGTTTATCGGAAAAGGCTGCCGCCTAAGTGTACAACACACTGCTGCAACTACAATACAACATCGGCTCGGCTTGGTTCACTGTTTTGTGCACCATCCGATGGCCCTAATTTCCCTTCGTTGAAATGTTTGGCTCAAGTGCTTCAAAAGGCAAGTATTATATCGCTGCAGATATCTGATTTAATTTGAATGCGCAAAAAAAAATTATTTTGTTATTATTCTTGTTTTCATTTGACGTTTTCGTTTAAAAGTATTTGTCATTGTTCAAATGCGTGTTCTTAAGCTCCAGTTTTTAAAAAACATACACTTCTTATGCACTCTAGATGTCACTGGAGTTGGATTATTCAACTGTCAAAATCGTAATCTACGACAAGTTCTAAATGTATTTTTCCAAGAAACCATGGGTCAAAAATCAAAATCGAGCTTCTTAATTAAACGACAAAATCGGTAGTTTGATTAATTTTAGACAAAAAACATAATTTATCGTTAAAAACCGAAAACTCGATTTTAGGCTCATGGTTTCTAGGTCAAATACTCTGGGAATTGGTCACAGGATATGCTTTTATAACCGCTAGGTGAGCGGTTTTTTTGCCCTAAACAAATGAACCCACCCTAATGAACATGGATACGTTTTGTCATACTTCGAATAAAATACTCATATAAAACCAAAAATTAAATCTCGCTTTCATTGTTCCCCTATAGAAAACAAAAATGTTGTATGTACAAACAAACAATTGTGGTACAACTTAAATAATGGTTGGCGAAAAAGTAATTGAGACAACGAAATTGTTTTAACTGCAGTCAAAAATCTTTTCCATGAGCAATTTAAATTTCCAGTAAGTAGAAAAGTGGTGAATATAGGAAAGAAGATAATACAAAATTCGAAACAAAAAAAAGGAAAATCAAAAGCCAGGCGTATTTTAAACCAATATGCTACCCTTTAACTACAAGAAGTGTTGCTGGCCTGTTTAATTACTTTATAGGTTAAGTCTCTAAATCGGTGGTGTTGCACAATAAATGCACAAAGTTCAATATTCGACACCACAGTGGTGGCTAAATCTCGCCAAGTCTCTCTCCGTGCAATGTTACATGTCTAATGCAAAAAAATATGCAAATTTGCCATGAACATTCCATTAAGCAGGCCACCCTGGCGCAGAGGCGTTACCGTTGTGCCACTTTGCTATCAAATTTGACACTTTATTTGGACGATGCCACTTGTGTGACACTTTTTTATTTATACTAAATGCCATACTTTTAACATTTATGCCACTTGTTCAAAAATACAACTATTTGGCGATTATCTATTGTTTGTCGTCCAACAAATCGCATATAAAAGTTAAATTTTTCGAAAAATTTAAAATGTTTGAGCTGAAGAGAGTAACTGGACAAAACAAAAAAAAGCTTGTTTATGTTTGTGAAATATATCACTTAGGTATTTAAATACCAATCACCGCAACAAGTCAAAACATTTATTCTAAAACCTACAAATACATGTTCTGTAGATCGTATATCGATTTTGCAAAGTCCTTTCGTCCGTCCAAATTTGAATTTGCCTTTTTGGTTACAAAAAGTCTCAACCGAAAACCCAGGATTGATTTACGGTGGTGTGAATCTATGATTCGGATTGGCAAACTTATCTTTTATACACCTTTCTAGGTTATTAATAAAAGAATTGAATTGTTTGGTGTTTGCTATACACGTTTTTTTTTTTGGTTTTTTTTTTAATGAAAAATACAATATTTTTCATAAGAAACCAAATTTTGACCAACTTAAGCAAGTTTTTTTTTATGTTTTTTATGCAAAAAGCAGAAGGTTTGTTGTACGCTTTTGTTTTTGTTACTCCTAATTTTTTTGTTCGTTTTTTTTTTTATAAAAACGAAAAAAATGTGTCACTTTTTGTGCCACTTTTCAAAAATAACAAGTAAGAGCGTGCTATGTTCGGCCGGGCCGAATCTTATATACCCTCCACCATGGGTCGCATTTGTCGAGTTCTATGCGCGGTATCTCTTTTTAGGCAAAGAAAAAAAAAATGAATAAGAACTGTTATGCTATTGAAGCTACATCAAATTATAGTCTGATTCGGACCATAAATGAATGCTGAACATTGTAGATGTCATTGTGTAATATTTCAGTTCATTCGGATAAGAATTGCACCTTGTAGGGGCTGAAGAAGCAAAATTGGGAGATAGGTTTATATGGGAGCTGTATCAAGCTATTGATTGATTCTGACCATATTAGACACGAATGTTGATGGTCATGAGAGAAGCCGTTGTACAAAATTTCAGCCAAATCGGATGAGAATTGCGCCCTCTAGAGGCTCAAGAAGTCAAGATCCCAGATCGGTTTATATGGCAGCTATATCAGTTTCTCTACCGATTTACGCCATACTTGGCACAGTTCTTGGAAGTTATAACAAAACACCTCAATTTCAGCCAAATCGGATGAGAATTTCGCTCTCTAAAGCCACAAGAAGTCAAGATCCAAGATGGGTTTATAAGACTGCTATACCAGATTATGAACCGATTTAAATCATACTTAGCACAGTTGTTGGATATCATAACAAAACACCACGTGCAAAATTTCAGTTCAATCGGACGAGAATTGCGCCCTCTAGAGGCTCAAGAAGTCAAGACACAAGATCGGTTTCTATGGCATCTATACCAAAATATGGACCGATTTGGCTCATTTGCTGACCTACTCTTACAAAAAAGTATTTGTGCAAAATTTCAAGCGACTAGCTTTACTCCTTCGAAAGCTAGCGTGCTTTCGACAGACAGACAGACGGACGGACGGACGAACATAGCTAGATCGACTTAAAATGACATGACGATCAAGAATATATATACTTTATGGAGTCTCAGACGCATATTTCGAGGTATTACAAACAGAATGACGAAATTAGTATACCCCCATACTATGGGGGTACAAATGACACTTTTTGTGCCACTATTTGAAAATTTCCAACGGTAACGCTGTTAGCATGTCCGCCTATGAAACTGAACGACTGGGTTCAATCTTGGCGTGAACATCAGACAAATTTTCAGCAACGGTTATCCCCTTACTAATGCTGGCTGCATTTGTGAGGTATCCTGTCATATTAAAACTCCCGTTCGGGTTGCCGCCTCAGTGTACAACACACTGCTACAACAACAACAGCAACAACAACTTGCATCCGCCGTTCCTAGGAAATATAGTAATTAGTATTCCATTAAGGAATCATATGGATAACTGGGCCGAGAGGATTAACATGACAAATTCCATGGAGTGCGTGTAAGTCGAAACAATTATGTTAGTACCCAACCATAGAATTGCTTGAATCAATCTGTGCCTTGCTGCATACAAAACTATAATAGAATTGCAGGTATTAGTTTTTAAGGTAGTATTTATGCCTGGCCATTCATTTGCATTTCTAGTCTGTGCCTCAGACGAAGGGTACACTTCAAATCGGCATACAGCTGTGAAAAAATAATAACGAACTTAACAGAAACCATTTTTTAGCTGTTGACTTGTGTTCTTAAATTATTACATTTAAGTAGTACAGTTAATTCTATTATTAGTGGTAGCAGTAAAAATTAATATTATTATATGTTATTTTATTATTATGAGCGAATTGGTCCTTATTCAATTGGTTTTTAGTTTTAAATAACTGGAATTTCTTTTTCTATGTTTGGTTTTAAGAAGTTTGCTTTGCATTCATCATCAATATATGTAGTTTTTGTTTGTATTTTGTTTTTCCTAGAAAATAATTTAATCTTATAATCTAATTTACAATAAACGTCGTACAGTTATTATTAAATAATTCATGTGTATGTAGTCGTTATCTATGAACAATGCAATGCCATATGTGGGCCTATTTGGGAAAAAATGGATTCACAAGTGCACTAGTTATCCTTCTACATTGTTGTATGTATGGCAGAAGCTTCTACAAAGGATTGATACTTTTAATGTGCATTTTTGTATGTTTGCGTATATGTATATGTGTGTGTTGTTTTTATCATTCAATTCATCGGTGACTTTCATAATGATTTTTTTTTTATATATAATTGTAAATGTTTGTATGCGTGTTGTGTGTGTGTGTGTGTGCATACATTGTGTATGAGCATGCTTTGGAGAAAATGTCACTTGCAGAAAGGTGCATAGTATGTTGTAAGTGCATTACGAATCTATGGATGCCGTATTTATTTAAATAGGTTATTTTTTATATGTTCGCATGTAAATACATACGAATGTGTATTATTATGTATAAAATACAAGCCATTATCATTTTCTACACATAGTGTTACTCAGCCTAATATATGTAGATTTTTTTTTTGCATCACTTCACTTTATTTATTTGTTTATTTTTTTTTTTTTTTGGCAATTTAATATTCTAATATAAGTTATTTTGTTTTTATATCAAGTTATTTTATCTAAACACACATTGATTGCTTTTCTTTTTGTCTGTATTTTAGTTAGAATGATTTTGTTTATTCTATAATACCAGCTAACAAAACTGTAAACTTTTTCTACCCTCGTTATTAGACAAATACTCTAAGTATACATGTAAAAAATCTAGATATTATTAATGGTCCAAATCAGTTTTTTTGTTAACTGAAACATTGTGTTATTACGCAATATATTTTGAGTTTCACACAAAAGAAAGCCAAGTATACAATGGTGAAAAGTTATGGAAGGCAGTAGAACTTGACAACGTCAAAGACCCAACAGACCAAATTCATCAATGTTTCTGAAATACTTGATTAATATTTCAATATAATTATTGCCAGAGCATTAATTATTGCCATATAAAATACACATGTTGTTGAATAACACTATTCTTACTTTTTTTTTGTTTGACTTTATTTTGATCAAAAATATTTACAGCGTCTAAAGTGATACCGTTGGGGTTGATACTATGATAATAAAGACGCTGCCGCTAGTTGCACGAATCAAGTAATTATTAATGCCAATATTTTCAAATTACCACTGTCATGTCCGTAGAACCATTGAAAAAATTATTAGCCGCACCAGATTTCGAATTTTTTTACAGATTTTGAATGTTAAAAAAAAAAAATATTGTTAAAGGTTTTTAAAATGCAATTGATTTCTTTTCTAGAAATATTAAGACAAAATACATTTTTGATTGACTGTACTGAACTAAAAATGTTGTCTTCAAGTTTTTTCCCCCTGTTAGGGCGAAGATCATTAAATTTTATAATTTTTGTCTGATTCTCTTGCGAGACGAGCTCAATGATGAGATTTTGACACTGACTTTGCATGGTTGTCTCAAGTTGTTTCTAGTGTTTTATACAGACATACTATTTACCCGAAATGGCCAATTTCAATATCATGTTTGTTTTTGTTATAACAAAAATCAATTTTATTTTATTCACAAACAAACGATAGAAGTTTGGGCTCTTGTAGCACCATACAAATTGTAATTTTGTGTAATAATTGCTGAAGTCAAATTTGATGATGGGAAACGTTTTCATTGCAAATGTAAATTTGTCCATGAACGTTTATTCTTGAAAATTTATAAGCTTAAACGTTTTTTTCCGTTGATTTACTTGTAGGTTTACATATTGCTCATTTCCGGACTATCAAAACACTATTTTCGATATAAATTGATAAATGTTGCCATATCTTGTATAATTTTTTTATTTTGGTCGCGTTGTCAGACACGTTACGGTTGCTATTTATAGTCGGCCCACTAATGTTATGGGTATTTATTATTATTTTGAGAGAGAAAAAGGAAAGGGTCATTAAGATGAGTCTTTTTCATCAGCACAACGACCCGAAGCATAAACCAAAAAGCATTTTCAAGATCACACATTGCTGGTTTTGGAGTAGCTAGCGCAAGCACCTGACTAGATATAGAGACATGCGATAATGCCAATAACTGTTCACATAATAGGATGTGCTCTTTATAAAACACCTACACATAATTTGTGTTCTTATTTCTTTACTCAATACATAATATGTCTTTGGTTGCTTGCGTTAGTGTTGCGTTAAACAATTTATCGTTTCGAGAAATAAGCGAAATTACTTTTTCATTTCATGCAATGCACAGCCATCAGGCCTATAAACAATCACACTATGCGTAAGAAGGACTTTTTTAAGTTAAAAAAAAAAAAAACAAGTAAAAGTGTGCTAAGTTCGGCCGGGCCGAATCTTATATACCCTCCACCAAAGATCGCATTTGTCGAGTTCTTTTCCCGGTGTCTCTATTGGAGCTATTTCAAGTTATGGTCAGATTCGGACCATAATGGAATGAATATTGAAGACCATAGTAGAAGTCATTGTGTAAAATTTCAGCCAAATCGAATAAGAATTGCGCCCTTTAGGGGCTCAAAAAGTAAAATAGGGAGATCGTTTTATAGGGGAGCTGTATTAGGCTATAGACCGATTCAGACCATATTTGACACGTATGTTGAAGGTCATGTTGTACAAATTTCATTTTCAAATCAGATAATAATTTTGCTCAAGAAGTCAAGATCCCAGATCGGTTTATATGGCAACTATATCAGGGTTTGAACCGATTTGAACCATACTTTGCGTTCTTGTTGAAAGTCATAACGAAACACGTCATGCAAAATCTCAGCGAAATCGGATCGGATTTACGGTGAACTAAGAAGTCAAGACCCCAGATCGGTTTATATGACAGCTATATCAAGTTATGGACCGATCTCCACCATACTTAGCAAAGTTATTGGAAATCACAACAAAACACATCATGCAAAATTTCTGCCAAATCGCATAAGAATTGCGCTCTCTAGTGACTCAAGATATCAAGATCCCAGATCGGTTTATATGGCAGCTATATCAAAACATGGACCGATATGGCCCATTTACAATCCCAACCGACCTACAGCTTTATTCCTTCGAAAGTTAGCGTGCTTTCGACAGACAGACGGACGGACATGGCTAGATCGACATAAAATGTTATGACGATCAAGAATATATATACTTTATGGGGTCTGAGACGAATATTTCGAGGAGTTACAAACAGAATGACGAAATTAGTATACCCCCATTCTATGGTGGAGGGTATAAAGAACTAATCAATTACGTACGTGTATGGGGTATAGATCACACTGATCACCAACTATGTATCTCGAAAACTATAGAAGAATAGGGTATGGAACACTTAAGCGTGTAATCGACGTTATGTGCAAGATACAGTTGTTAAACAAATCATAGCGACAAGATTAATATTCCACAAAAAGAGTGAGAAAATATGTGTACTTCAGTGAAAGGCTGAATAGACCTGTTGATTTAAATATGCTTGTTACGGTGAATTACAACCGTGTTTCGATGCGCCAATTACAAGTCAAAAACTACGAAACATGCTGACTGCAAGATTGATAGATAATAGTCTAAGAAAAGTTTCGTGCCAAGAAACACCAAACCTTTCAAATTCTTTTTTTTTATTGACACTAATATTGCACAAAGCGTGTTTTTAACTTAATTGACATCATTATTAAAATATTGAGGAAAAGGAAATATGTCCCAATTATTTTTTCCACCACTGTATATGAAAGCATAACAAAAAACTTTAGCCCAAAAAAAAAATAAAGCCTTAAAATAGGTTTATTTGACAGTTCTACAAGGGAAATGAGTCAAATAACCCTATTTCAAATCTATATTAGTTTTGTGAAAAACAATGTAAAAATGCATTTTGAAAACAATCTGTGTACTATGATAAAAACAATTTTTTGATAATAACTACAAGTATTTATAGGAATTTTTAAGCAAAATTTGGAATGAGCAAATACAATACAATAAGATAAAAGGACCATAGTTAATTTTTGTTTTAACTTATAACGACAGAAAACGTTTGCTGTTTTTGGTAAACAATGGTTGATTTCAGAAGAGAAAACATTCCGCTAGAAATTTGCGTCCAAAACATGAGAAATAGCTTTTGCGCCTGGCAGAAAATAATCTGATGTTTGTGACAACTAAAAATAATTCAATGGAGGATGTTGGAGAGCAGAAAATGGAAATTTGAAGGCCTTTTTTACTTGACGTGATTGAAAAATGGCAATAACAATTATCTGTTACTTGTGTGTGAGCAATGACTGAGATTTTAATACTTTTCAGTGTTGACTGCTGATGTCCATTATTTCTTATATCATGAAAATAATTAGTATACATACTTGAAAATGAGATGAATAAAAATGTACACGACTTGAAAAATAATAATAAGTCCATTCGAAATATGTATGGTTTTCGACTAAAAATAACGAAAAAAAAAACACTGGGTATTCTCGAATGACCAGAAATGAGTGCATAATCGATAGAACAGTTTCGAAAGATACATAAGAAATGTTTGTGAGTATTCTCTATTTTCACACCTAACTTAACTACACATATTCGAAGCTATATATGGTAATCCTATGGGTGATGGATGACATTAACACCAATTTGTAAGGAACATTGTTTTGGATAAAACCAAAAAAACGAAAAAAAAACTAACAAATCTTAAAGTATGCTGCCAAATCTCAGCATTGTCAAAATAACGTGTGTGCTCTCATCTATTGGTTGATATAGAAGAGTAGTAACATGATGATCCTTAAAAATAAACATATATGTAGCAATATGTTGTAGGCAATAAATATGCATATGTAGTTTGTGTATATATGTTTACCTAAACATATTTCTAAAAGTTTTATTTTTCTTATATGCCAATAAACATCGCTATTTAATCTGTTTATATCTCATTAATTTTATCAGTATTGTAAACGTATAACATAGAAAGGGAGAGAGTTTAAAGCTTAACTTAATGAATAGTTTAATAAAGATTGTAATATCCTGATCACAAAGACATTAAACTTTAGTAAAATAAACATACGTACAATTGGGTTGGTAATTATGTTCCTTTCAATCACAATACACATTGTGTAATGAGCATTTGCTTAAACACATGTACATTAATCACTTGCTTAAACTATTCATTTATCTAACAAACGGATTGGTTTCGTTATACTATTTTACTAAAAAAAAAATTTGGTGTACATTAGACTTATGGTTAATATTTTTAGTATAGCTATGGGAGTTAAAGAAGAAAGAACTCGTATTGAAAATACATACATATAAGAGGAATAAGGTTAACATGTTGGAGACTACAATAAAGTCCAAGCAAGAAGAGATTTCAGTAAAACTAAGGGACACGAAAGGACTCATTGAAGGTTTAGTGGTGGTCTTTGGAATGGAATTTTACAAAGAATGAAAAAATAATTACTGAAGTATAATTTTTTTATTATGTATGAATTGGCAATAGAGAAGTTAATGCATGTGGTTGGCATTTGTACCATGGAGCTGCAGTGCCAAATGATGTTTGCCTTTTTCGTATACTGTCGTCGTCATTTATTGAAATCAATCCGAATTTAATTCAGAATTTAGATACATCATAATTTTATTTTTATTATTGCCTTTTATGTGAAACCTTTTTCTTACTTGAATATTGTTGTGTTTTTGCTTTTTTGTTATGGAAGTTGTCGAAGGGAGAGTGTGATAACCTTGTGGTTTATAGAGAGGGAGTTTTAAAGAGTTAGAGCGGGGGAGAGTGGGTTTATTTTTCTTGTTATATGTCAATGATTTTTGTGAATTTCATATTCTACTTTTTTTCTATTAAATTTGAAAGCCGGCGGCGGCAAGACTCATTTTGAGGTTCTCAAAAAGTTCTCCTTGTTTCAACTACACATTTTCATCTATAATCAACGAACGATCGGTCAATATATCGACAAGTTATTCGTTCCTACAAGTGTTTTTTTTTCTTTTAGTTTTGTTAAAATCTAGAGCTTCTAAGAAATTTGGTTGCATAATGCTTTTTTCTGATAAAGAAAATCGAAACCCCTTCTTTGAATCATATCATTTCATTGCTATTAGTTAATACTCATCGCCTTTGAATGTTTTTTTTTTTTAATAGCGATTTAATCATTTCAATAGGGATTGAACTTGTTACGAGCTTTCTCAGGCTCGGCACTACCATCGGCATTGTGATTGCGGAAGCGTGATGAAGCAAAACTTTTGGTGCGATTTACACCGGTGGTCTGGACTGGTGGACCGCCCAAGGTGGCCAAGCCACCCAATAGATCGGATAGACTGCCTAGGGCGGTAAGACTGGTGAGAGCATTCAGTGCTCCAGGCTTAGCCAACAGCTGCGCCAAGGGTATGGCGGTGGCCAAAGAACTGGCTGCAGCTGCCAAAGGATTGGCAGAATTTAAAACACTTGTTGTAGTTGTGTCATTGGATGCTGTTGTTGTGGTTGTATTTGTGTTACTAATGTTTGTATTGTTACTTAGAGTAGCTACTAATGCTGCTGAACTGTTTGTGTTGGATGTTGTGTTGCTGTTGTTGTTGGTTGGGGGGGTGGTGGTGGTGGCTGTAGTGCTGTTGCCATTACTACTGTTAGTTTGGCTGTTAGTATTAGTCTGTCCTCCGTTTGCCGTGGCCGTCGTTGTTGTGCCATTTGTTATGGCAGCAGCATTATTTGCCTCTTGGAGATTTGCCATCTGCAATTCGACGCTATAAAAGGGATAAAGAGAGAGAAGAGAAAAGGAAAATAGGATATTGTTGTTGTTTTTGCTGTTTTATGGTGATGATTAGGTTTTACTTGTAGTGATTGTTAATTTTTTACGATTTTTTTTTCTCATATCACTGACAATGATTTTGTGGAATTGAGTTGAGGTATTAAATATTTTATTTTAATTTTTGCAGTATCTCTCAAAGGTTAAGGAGGGATGGATTTTGGTGGATTATTCAGGGATTGGTTTGAATACTTCAAAAATTGATTGCAAAAGCGTTCTCTTTGCAAAAATAGGAGTTTGAGTAAGAAAATCTATGGATTTGAATGCAAAATATAAAATAAATATGACGTAAGAATTGTGTTGTTGCTAGGAAGGCAGGTAGTATTTCACTTTTCTAACAAGGAATGTCAGGCTTTGGGTCCATAACCTACAAATCCTTTTCACAAATCAAGGGACGAATTAGTTGCAGTTTAAATAACAATTGGTAATGCAGTGCGCTGAATTTTGGCCTTAAATACCAGTACGTGTGACAAAATTTTCTATCATAAGCAAGAGGAGCATGATTGGAATGGGGTTCAAATCACATCGCCATTTAATTCGAGGCACACAAGATAAATACCTACTTTTCTCTTCCGCTAGTAAAAAAATGAACATTTGACATAAAATTTTGAGTTGATGGTTTATCGAGCGCAAGCAAACACTGAAACAACAAAGGATCACGTGAAAAAATAGAAGACGATCCCAAGAATGTTTTGAATGAGTTCGGATGAAGTTCATATATTAAACGAAATTTCGATTCGATGAATAATCGTTCTTAGCGTTTGATTTGTCAGTAACAAGTCAATATCAGTGTTTAAATGTTCAGCAACAAATCAATTCTATGTATCCTATCTACACAGCGAATGGCATAGACTTGGAAGGATAATAACTTTTAGTCTTTGGTTTTTCAATATTCAATATTTTCTACTTTTGAGGAGGCCACCGTGGCGCAGAGGTTAGCATGTGCACCTATGACGCCGTACGCCTAGGTTCAAATCCCGGCTTGAACATCAGACAAATTTTCAGCGGTGGTCATCCCCTTACTAACGATGGTTACAAAGGCTACCGAGTGGTGTCACTATGCGGTACGCCGTTCGGACTCGGCATAAAATGTGAGGTCTCTTAGCATAGAGCTTAAAATCTTTGAGCGGGACTGCACTAATTGATATGAGAGACGTATACCCCGTTATGTAATGGAATGTTTTGTTTTGAAGTCATGAGTGTATATAACATTCTTCTCTTGCCTATACAATAAAATTAAAGAATTTGCATAGTCCAGAGCCATCACTAAATTTTTCATATATGATATGTCGTTGGATATTTACTCATTTTTATACCCACCAGCGAAGGATGGGGGTATATTCATTTTGTCATTCCGTGTGCAACACATCGAAATATCCATTTCCGACCCTATAAAGCATATATATTCTTGATCAGCGTAAAAATCTAAGACGATCTAGACATGTCCGTCCGTCTGTCCGTCTGTCTGTTGAAATCACGCTACAGTCTTTAAAAATAGAGACATTGAGCTGAAATTTTGCACATATTCTATTTTTGTCCATAAGCAGGTCAAGTTCGAAGATGGGCTATATCGGACTATATCTTGATATAGCCCCCATATAGACCGATCCGCCGATTTAGGGTCTTAGGCCAATAAAATCCAAATTTTTTATCCGATTTTGCTAAAATTTTAGACAGTGAGTTGTGTTAGGCCTTTCGACATCCTTCGTCAATTTGGCCCAGATCGATCCAGATTTGGATATAGCTGCCATATAGACCGAGCCTCCGATTTAGGGTCTTAGGCCCATAAAAGCCATATTTATTATCCGATTTTGCTGAAATTTGGGACAGTGAGTTTTGTTAGGCCCTTCGACATCCTTCGTCAATTTGGCCTAGATCGGTCCAGATTTGGATATAGCTGCCATATAGAC